>NC_133658.1:388987481-389270760 GCF_037893015.1 Macrotis lagotis | reverse complement strand
CACATGATTTTTTTTTATTACAATGAGCTATTGCAATGATATGGAAGGGGGAGGCAAGGGGGAATGAGGGAACCTTTGCTCTCATCAGAGATGGCTAGGAGAGGAAAACAGCAAATATACTCAATGGGGTATAGACAACTGGAGTAAGAAGGAGGGGGAGCAGGGGGGAAGGTGGGGGTGGGGATGTGAATAAAGGAGGAGAGGATGGACCATGGGGGGACAGTGTTCAGATTTAAACACATTTTCTTTTTAACTTCTTGCAAGGGGCTGGGATTGGATGGCCTGCCCAGGACCATAGGGCCAGGTGGATTCTGGGCCTAAGGGGGTGGTATCGGGGCTCAGGGCTTTTTGGCCCCAGGACCAGGGATATGTCTGCTGTGCCACTCAGTGACCCAACAGCAGAGTCAGAGTGAAAGGAGAGAGAAAATATAGTACACGGTAGTGGAGAAATAAGAAAGGAGGGAGTTGCGATCAGCAATGGCAATGTTGGAAAAATATGGAAGTAACTTTTGTGATGGACTTATCATAAAGAATGTGATCCACTCAGAACAGAGTTGATGGTGTTTGGAACAAAGACTGAAGCACATTTTTTGTTATTATTATTTGGGGGAGGGTGCAGGGCAAGTGGGGCTGGGTGGCCTGCCTGGAGCCACATAGCAGAATGATCTTTGGGTGTCTGAGGACGGATTTGGACCCAGGTGCTCCCAGCTCAAGTGCCAATGCTCTGTCTGCCACCAAGCCATCCCTACTATTACTACTATTTTATTTTATTTTGGGTCTTTTTTTTTCTTTCTTCTTTTTGGTTTTTGCAGGGCAGTGGGGATCGGGTGGCTTGCATGTCACATGGCTGGGTGATTATTGGATATGGGACTCGGGTGCTCATGGCTCCAGAGGCTGGTGTTTCGTCCATTGAGCCACCTGGCCATACCTACAATTATTACTATTATTTTTTTTAATTTTAATTTTTCTCTCCCCCTTTACTTTTTTGCCCAAGCAAGTCTATCTATATTCATGGAGGGAGGGGTATTTTGTTTACCTTGTAAACAAGTATATTTTATTAATGTAAAAAAAACCCATTTGTACGAAATGAGAATAAAGAAAACATTAAAAAAAAAAGAAAAAGAAATGCATTAGGAGCCAGTAAAACAGACCTAAATAGAGTAGGGGGATGGGGTAGTGCAAAGCATAGAGTATGGGACCTGGGATCAGAAGGAGCAGGGCTCTCAAACTACTTCCCACACTAAATAGATTTTGTGGCCCTAGGCAGGCAACCTACTCTCCTCTGAACTTCTGTTATCTCATCTGTAAAGGAGAAAAAATAACTGTGGTACCTACCTCACAGGGGTGTTGTGAAGTGTAAATGAGATAATGTGTAGGAAACCTTTAAAGAGTTATATAAATGTCAGTCATTTTTATTACTTCAATATCCTTGAAGTCACAGACTTACTCATTCCTAGAACCCCCACAGGACTGAGAATAGTGTCTTTAAGTCAGTAAATGTTGAATGAAGGAAATAGATGAGTTAGGGAAGATAAGATCAGTTTATTTTTAAGGTGGGGTCAGATTCTAAAGGTCCCTTAGCCAAGTCTTATTTTTATCCCAAAATAAAATCTCATTCAAACCAATGAATCATAAGAAGAAACATTTGGGGTGCAGATTCACCTGCAGTCTGATTAAGGAATGTTTAAGGCCAAACACCTTTTTATAGATTATCATAAAATATCATACATTGTTCATTTGATCCTATGAGACAGATGCTACTATTATTTAAGTAACCATTTAAGTAACCTCCTCTGGATCACACCCTAGCAACAAGCCAATCAACACAGATTTCATACCACAAGGAGAACAATAAACATTTTTTACATAGTTACTTTATGCAGAATATTATCCTAGGCACTGGGGAAAGCTCAAGATTTTAGATGAAATGTGATTTCTGTATAAGCTTGACTTTCAGAAAGTTGACATGAAGCACACTTCCTTCTTGACTGAGAAGTGAGACAGACATGCCTTCTTTCTTCCTTCCTTTCCTTCTTCTTTCCTTCTTTTTTTTACTTACTTTTTTTTCTTACAAAGGAAGGTTCATTGATGGCGAAGGGAAAAATCACTGAAAAATATTAGTGATGTAAGGGGAAAAAATTAACAAAACATGTTTATAAAGATAAAGGAAAAATACAGGAATCCTTTTTTTATGTACTCTAGAAGTATAGTAGGAAGATAAGAGAGTAGCACAAGAAAATATACAATAGAATATCATAGAGTGCTTTAGAAAATTATCAAAGTATTATTTGTGGAAAAATAGAAAGAGTACTAATTTTTTCCTGAAATAAACTTTAAATGAAGCCTCTTAACAGACCCTAAAATGTCAGGACCCCACAAAAAGCAGAGTGAAACAAGTTCTCAACTCAAAATATTGTGGAGGAACTTCAACAAAGGTCTGTATCACATGGATATACCTCTAGGAGAGATAATTTATGAATTATTGGTCTACCTGAAAACCATGATCAGAAAAGGAGCTTGGACAATATCAATAGGAAGTTATCATGGAAAACTGCCCTATATCCTAGAGCAAGAAGATAAAATAGTCATTGAAAGAATCCATTGATCATCTCCAGAAAGAAATTCCCAAATAAAAACTCCAAGTAATATTATAGCCAAAATATAGAATTCTCAACTAATAAAGAAAATAATGCAAGCTGCCAAAAAGAAGCAATTAAAATGCTGGAGCCATACTCAGGATTACACAAAACTTATCAGCTTCAATATTAAAGAATTGGAGGGCCTGGAATATGACATTCCAGAGTGCAAGGGAGTTTGTATTTCAACCAAGAATGACCTACCCTGCAAAATTCAGAATATTCTTTCTGGGGAAAAGATGAACTTCCAACAAAAATTTCAGAATTACCTAATAAAAAGACCAGAACTGAACAGAAGATTTGATTTTCAAATACAAGGACTCAAAAGATATAAACTGGAAAGACATTAACTGAGGGGTCTTGAGATTTGTTTTTTATTTTTTGCAAGATGATGGGGTTAAGTGACTTACCCAAGGTCACACAGCTAATTATTAAGTGTCTGAGCTGAATTTGAACTCAGGTCACCTCCTGATTCCAGGGCCAGTACTCTATTCACTGCACCACCTAGCCACCCCCCCCCCCAAATCTTGAGATTTGTATTTCTCTTAGGACAGTTGAAAGGAAGATAATTAGACAGAAGGTGTGGAGTATTTCAATTGGGACAACTGGAGGGAGGGTACTCGGATCAAGGGTATGGGTATAAATTGATCAAGATGTGATGATACTTTAATTCATGAGAGTTGTTCTATTGAGAGGTTACTTGGACAGTATAGATATAGGCTGATTATGATGTGATGATGTTTTTGGCTTTTGAGAATTGTACTTTTATCAGTATAGTTGGAAGGAATACGCTTTGACAGAGGGTATGGGTTCAAGACAGGTATAAAACAATGGAGACATAAAAAAAAGGATTATATTCAGAAGAAGGTAGAGGGTATTAGAAGATAATTACCCTATCATGAAGATGCATAAAGGGACCCTATTATAGTAGACAAAAGTAGGAAAAATGTAAACACTGAATAAACTTTACCCTCAACAGATTCCTCTAAAAGATGGAATGATATACATTTAAAAATTTATCCTACTCTACACGGAAGTAGGAGGGTAACAGGGGAAAGGGACAGTGTGAGGCAGGCAGCAGTCAAAATCAAAACACTGGTGAGGAGGGATAATGGAAAAGAAGAAAGTAAAGTATAAATAGGGGGAAGATAGGATGGAAAGAAAGGAAAAGTTTTTGCACAAATAAAACCAATGCAAGCAAGATTAGAAGGAATATAGAAAACTGGGAAAACAATTTTCACTGTTGGTGTTTCTGTAAGAAATAATGAGTGGATGGATTGGAAAAACCTGGAAAGATTTGCATGAACTGATGCTGAGCAGAGCCAGGAAAACATTGTATACATTAACAGCAACCTTGTGAGATGATCAACTATGATGGATACAACTACCTCTCAACAGTTCAGTGATCAGGGGACAAGTCTAAGAAACTTGCTATGGAAAATGCCATCCATATCCAGAGGAAAAAACTAGAGTCTGAATGCAGAGCAAAGCATACTATGTTCACTTTTTAAAACTACTTTTATATTGTTTCTTTCTCTTCTTGTGATTTTTTTCCTCCTTAGTTTCTAATCTCTTCTTTCACAACTGCCTAATATGTTAAGCATGCTCATACATGTACAACCTATATCAGATTGTTCACTGTCATGGGAAGAGGGGGAAAGAAGAGAAGGTATTAGAAAAATCTGAAATTAAAAAACTTAAACTGATGAATAGTGAAAAACTATATTGCATATAATTAGAAAAAATAAAGGAAGAAAAAATTTAGAAAAAAAGAAAAAGTACTACCTTTGGAAACAAAAGTCTTGAATTCAACCCCCCCCCCCAACCTTGGGCAAATTATAGCCTCTCTACTCTTCAGTTTACTCACCTATAAAATGATGGGGTTGGACAATGACTTCTCTGAGGTCCATTGAAGTTCTAAGTTAATAATCATATGATCTAGGGCAGTGGGATCAGGGTGGGAAAGGGAAAGGTCATTGTCAAACAGGAGGAACTGAGGGATACTTCTTGAAAATGTAGTATTTGTATTGGGTTTTAAAGGATGGGTTGGAGAACATATTAAGTATAGGAAACTTCTTAAGCAGAAGCATTTGGCAGGAGGAGAGTGTATGGAGGAGAGTAGTAAGAGATAAAGATGGAATCCAATATGGAAAGTTTTAATGCTAAGTAGAAGAAGTAGGTATTGTTATTCTATAGGCACTAAAATATTTTTTATCAGAAGAGTGACATGGCCAGATTTTTGGAGAAGAAAAGAAATTATTTAGAAGGCTATGGCAACCATCCAGGCAAGTGGTAATAAGGACTACTAGGATGGGGATGGGAGGAATAGTTGCTAAATGTCTCTTCAATTCTGTATTGGGCACTAAAGAATTCGTGAGAAATATAAGAAACACCCTGATCGAGAAAACATTTTGTCCCTAACCAAAAAGATGCAGTGCTCATAAAGCTGTCTTCTTGAATCAAACAACATAATTTACTATGTAAGGACTTAACTATGGAGGACAGTAAAGATATTCTTTTGAGGTTGAGCTTCCCCCCACAGATGGCATACTCCCCTTGTTTCTGCCATCTGAAACAGTTGGATGTTCCTTCAATGCCGTTAAGCTTTTAGATAATCCCAGGCACGATGGTAGCCTGGTAATTAATTCTTTGTGGTTGGGTTTGATAAATATAAAATGAGAAGTGTTTACTGAGATGTGAAAGGAAACAAGCAAAATAATGAAGAGTCAGTTCTCAGTAGAAAGGTCTTTGTGCAGGATCACTGAAAGAAGTTTGGTGCCATCTTGGGCTCATCCAGAGGAGACAGCTTGAATTAACTCAAAGTTTTCTTCATTCATCACACAGTGGACATAGAATGATATTCAAATCCTGTGTAAATGCCTTTGTAATGACTGTGTCAAAAAAAAAAAAACAACACCATAGTCCCCCCTACAGCAATGCCTCATTTCTTTCTAACGAGGCAAACAAATGGATGTATGCCAGTCCTTGTTCAGAGTTGAGTAACTTTTGTCCTCTCTCGATGTTCAGCTGTCAGTCACTTCCCCCTGCCCCTGCTGTGACTCCAGTTGTCAAGACTTGGGAAGCTTAATTCCTAAAAAGGTATCTGGTTTGGAAAATGTGTACTATATTCTTGGAACTACAGTTATTTGGTGAAGACATTCAATTAAATAGGAATTTGTGGACCCAGGAACTTATTTTAGAGGAATAGGAAGTATTCAAGCACATTGTGCTAATCTTGATTGCTTCCACAAAACCTGAGATTTTCTTGGAATGTGGCATTTAAGAAAATGTGCCTGAAGGGGATATTTTGGCTAGGCCAGAGAAAGTACATTCCCTGAGACCATCTTGCCCATCTTCCTCCCTCTGATCTGAACTATAACTTCAATATCTTGGACAGATAATACTAATCCTAACAATAATGTCCTACAAATATATAGCCCTTAAAGTTTACAAAACATTTTATATGCATCATACTCGTACTTCAGTCCTAATAGGCATATACTACAGGCATTTTTAATCTTCATTTTACAGATGAGGAAACTGAAGCTCAGAGTAATTTATAATTAGCTTTAAAGTTTGCAAAATGCCTTAAACCGGGGGTGGAGACAAGATGGCGACAAAAAAGGATGGTGTCTTAGGCGCTCTCTCATAAAACTCATAAACTAAGGACTCTAACTAAATTTTCGACAGACAGAACCCACAGAGGGACCCAGGGAGGCAGTTCTACTACTCAAGGTAACCTGGAAAAGAGCAGAAAGGCTCTGCTCCCCGGAGTTGGAGGGGCAGCTGCCAGAGGGGTGGCCCGCCAGAGCGAAAGAACTTTAGCCTCCTGGAGGCAGCCCCTGGGAGCTGGGAGCAGCGGCTCACAGCAGCGGGGGAGTCTCCCGAGCTACACCCCAGGGTGCACTGGGCACAGATTGGGGGAAACGGGGGGGGGGGGGGGGAACCTCTTCCAAAGCGAACACCTGGAGCACAGCCCTCAGGGCACACAGCTAGCAGCACAGCCCAGATCCAGGAACAGAAGCAGGCAGAGCCCGTAAGCAGGAGCCCCCAGGGCATGAGCCCATCGAACCTAGGGAGGGGAGTGAAGAGAGAGAGAGACTGCAGACCTCTGTCCTCTGCCCCTGGAAGAGGACTCTGGGGCTCTGACCACATTCAGATCCTGATCCCAGTCTAGGCCCCCCATAGAACAGCAGGGGCCCCCTCCACCTCAGCCCCATAGCAGAGGGGGTCGCATATGGTCATTCACAGACCAGGAGGGAGGACAGAACCTCACATACTGAGACCCTTGTGGGAGTGTCCCAAAAGCTCAGGAAGCACCCCAAAAACAGGCTCAGGCTGGGAAAATGAGCAAGCAGAGAAAAAAAGAGGAACACCATTGAGAAATATTTTGCAAATGAGCCCAAGAAGGATCAAAATACTCAGTCTGAAGATGAGGAAGCACAAGCTCCTGCATATAAAGACTCCCAGAAAAACAGAAAATGGGCTCAGGCTATGACAGAGCTCAAAAAAGACTTTGAAAATCAAATGAGGGAGTTGGAAGAAAAACTGGGAAAAGAAAGGAGAGAGATGCAGGAAAAACATGAAAATGAAGTCAGCTGCTTAGTCAAGGAAATCCAAAAAAAATGCTGAAGAAAATAGCATGCTAAAAACCAGCTTAGGTCAAATGGATAAAACAGTTCAAAAAGTTATTGAGGAGAAGAATGCTTTAAAAGGCAAAATTGGCCAGATGGAAAAAGAGATAAGAAAACTCTCTGAGGAGAACAAATCCTTCAGACAAAGAATAGAATTCAGGGAGATTGATGAATTTGCCAGAAATCAGGAATCAATACTTCAAAACAAACAAATGAAAAATTAGAAGAAAATGTGATATATCTCATTGAAAAAACAACTGATATGGAAAACAGACTTAGGAAAGATAATTTAAAAATTATTGGAATACCTGAAAGCCATGATCAGGAAAAGAGCCTTGACATCATTTTCAAAGAATTACTACAGGAAAATTGCCCCGATATTCTAGAAGCAGAGGGCAAAATAGAAATGGAGAGAATCCACCGATCCCCCTGAGAAAGAGATCCCAAAAAACCAACTCCTAGGAATATTATAGCCAAGTTCCAGAACTCCTAAGTCAAAGAGAAAATATTACAAGCAGCCAGAAGGACACAGTTCAAATATCGTGGAGCTACAGTCAGGATCACACAGGACTTAGCAGCAACTATATTGGAAGCTCATAGAGCTTGGAATATAATATACCGGAAGGCAAAAGAGCTTAGAATGCAGCCAAGAATCAGCTACCCAGCAAAGCTGAATGTCCTCTTCCAGGGAAAAAGATGTACTTTCAATGAACCAGGGGAATTTCAAATGTTCCTGTTGGAATGGCCAGAGCTGAACAGAAGGTTTGATATTCAAATACAGGACTCAGGTTAAGCATAGTGATTGGAGAAGGGGAAAAAATGAGGCACTTAATGATGATGAACTGCATGTATTCTTGTATAGAAAAATGACACTGATAATATTCATATGAACCTTCTCATCTAATAGAGCAGGTAGTGGAAACTTTTATAGTTGAAGCACAGGAGAAAGCTGAATTCGAAGATAAAATATGGTGTAAAAATGGAGTCAATAGGAAAAAAGGGAAATGTAATGGGAGAAAGAAAAAGGAGAGGGGGAATAGGCCAAGATATTTCATATAATAAGATTTTTCTTTATTACAACGAGCTATTGCAATGATATGGAAGGGGGGAAGACAAGGGGGAATGAGGGAAACTTTGCTCTCATCAGAGGTAGCTAGGAGAGGAAACAGCATATATGCTCCATGGGGTATAGGCATTTGGAGTAAGAAGGAGAGGGGGGGGACAGGGGGAAGGGGGGGATGTGAGTGATGGAGGAGAGGATGGACCATGGGTGGGGGGAGTGGTCAGTTATAACACATTTTCTTTTTTTACTTCTTGCAAGGGACTGGGATTGGATGGCCTGTCCAGGACCATAGGGCCAGGTGGATGCTGGGCCTAAGGGGTGGTATGGGGGCTCGGGGCCTCTTGTCCCCAGGGCCAGGAATCTGTCTGCTGCACCACTCAGCTACCCTACAGCAGAATCAGAGTGAAAGGAGAGAGAAAATATAGTACATGATAGTGGAGAAATAAGAAAGGAGGGAGTTGCGATCAGCAATGGCAACAGTGGAAAAATATGGAAGTAACTTTTGCCATGGACCTATCATAAAGAATGTGATCCACCTGCGACAGAGTTGTTGGTGTTGGAACAAAGACTCAAGCACATTTTTTATTATTATTATTTGGGGGGGGGTGCAGGGCAAATGGGGCTGGGTGGCCTGCCTGGGGCCGCATAGCAGGGTGATCCTTGGGTGTCTGAGGCCGGATTTGGACCCAGGTGCTCCTGGCTCAAGGGCCAATGCTCTGCCCACCACCCCGCCACCCCTACTATTATTACTATTTTACTTTATTTTGGGTCTTTTTTTTTTTTGGTTTTTGCAGGGCAGTGGGGTTTGGGTGGCTTGCATGTCACATGGCTGGGTGATTGTTGGGTGTACAGGGCCGGATGTGGGCTCTGTTGCTCCTGGCTCCAGTGCTGGTGCTCCATCCATTGTGCCACCTGGCCATACCTACAATTATTACTATTATTTTTTTTAATTTTAATTTTTTTTCTCTCCCCTTTATCGCTCAAGCAAGTCTATATTTATGGGGGGAGGGGGTATTTCATTTACTCTTAAACAAGAATATTTTACTAATGTAAAAAAACATTATTTGTACAAAATGAGAATAAATATTAAATTAAAAAATAAAAAAATGCCTTAAACCCTTAGTTCATTTGAGCCTTACAAAAGTTCTGTGATGGCTAAAAACCTTCCTTTCCCTTTTTGGATGCAAAAAAATTAGAGGTTATATGACTTAACCAAGATCACACTACTAGTAAGTAAGAAGGCAAAATTGGAACCCAAATCTCTCTGATTTCATCTAATACTCTTTAAACCACTCTACCCCATATTTCTACTATATTTGATCCTGGTTACACTAGTCTACCAAGGAATGTCCCTTGTAAAGACCTTCAAAAATGTGGGTTACTCAGCTACCTCCTAACTTTCACCATCAGGAAGTTCTTCATCATGTCTAATAACTCTCTCAAATTATAGTCATCGTATCTAATTCAATGCTCATTTGGTTCTGTGTGACGTCTTCCATATACTTGAGAATTATTCATAATTAACTTCTCAATTATCCATCACATTCTCTTTCTTCTCCTGGCTTCACCTTAAAGATACAGTTGAACAAAATAGGAGAACTGGAGGTGAAGGTAAATGTTCTAAGAGGTAGGGCTAGAGACTGGGGAGGGAGGGAGAAAGGAAGGAAGGGAGGGAGGAAGAAACATCTATCAAGTGCCTACTGGGTACCAGGCACTAGGCTAAGAGTAGTACAAATTTTATCTCATTTGCTCTTCACAGCATCCCCATTTTACAATTTAGGAAACTGAAGCAAACAAAAATGAAGTGATTTGCCCAGTGTCACACAATTAATAAGGTCACATTTGAACTCAGGTCTTTCTGACTTGAAGTCCAGTTCTGCATCTACCACATCACCTAACTAGAGGTCAAGACACAAAGACGGAGTGCAGAAAAGATCAATGATAAAGTGACATTTATTCTAAATATATAAAAGGTTGATAACTAGATATTTATTGGAGTGAGGAAGGGCTCAGAGAGAAACCATATGGGTACCAGGCACCTGAAAGCATAAAGGGCACAGAAAATGGAAACTATCAGGGATATAGGCAAACTTTACAGAATTGTGTCTTAGATCAACTCTGTCACTGACATCACAAAAATAATTTTGTAGTTACTAATCCTCCATATACACAAGTGTTTGACCCATTAGAGGTCTGCCTCCCTATTGAAATTTAACTGTGACTTATTAGAGTAAGTATTGCTTCTGTCCAGCAATTAGGCTGTTTCTTTTGTTTTTATTCATCTTAAGTGTTATTATTCATCAAAAGATATTCTTTTGAATATTCACAGCCTCCATCAAAAGGAACTGTTTTCTAGGCTGGTAGATTTAAAATACACTTTAGAAAGTATATTTTTTGCTTCAGGATGGTTAGTTAGGTGGGAACTAACAAAATTACCTTCAAATTGTCTTAAACTGTGCTTTCTTGGCCCCCAGGTCATAGGATTGCCCTGCTCTCCTGGGGTCTTCCGAATGAGTTTGTAACTTTTTGTAAATTAGTTACCCTTTCTATGATATTCAGTTTTCTCATTTACCCAATAAAACCATGAAATGAGTTAATCTTCATGGAAATATTCAATATCTGTACTTATCTATGACCACACAATCTCCAATACTAGCTAAATCCACTTACCATCTTCCCAAAGTGATGCAATCACTTTGCACTCTAAGTCTTTGGTTAGGTATGTTCTAAGAACCCAATCACTGGTTCCTACTATTGCAGAAAGTCTGTAACAGGTTTTCTGGCTAGACCAAGAGCTACCTTTGTTTATGGTTTTCCTGAGGCAAAAAAAAAAAAAAAAAGCCCAATACAGCTCCTTGCTATGGTTGCTTCAAGTCTCCCTAAACTCTTACTTAGAATTCTAGATTGTATGCATTTCCTGGCTCCTGACTCATGACTCTGTCTAGACCTCCAGTTGCATGAGTTTTGCAGGATCAGATAATTGGACTTTTTCTTTTGTCCATCAGTCAATAAATATTAAAGTGTCAACTATGTGTTCAACATTGTCCTAAGTGCTAGGGATAAAAAGGCAAAAACAAAGTCTCTGCCCCAAGGGGTTCACAGTCTAATTTATTCCCAGGTTTGCCTAGGGTCCCACCATTCTAACTTCCTTATCTCCATAAATCGTGATTCTTCATGGCCCCATTTTTAACTAAAACTAATCACATAGACCTACTTATTCTTAGGGCAGTATTGTTATCCATCAAGTTACTCTGAGACTATAAAAGTGTTTCTGTGGAATCTTTTCCAAGGTACTTGACTATCCCTAGATCATGTCCTCCCAAGGGCTCAGTGCCTGCACAAAATTAAATCAGTCAATTAACAAAAATCTAAGTGCTTCCTATATGCCAAACGTGATACTTTGAGAAAGGTGTTAGCACAGCAATCCTTGTATGGAGAACATCTATTAGGCCACATCTTCATTCCTATGCTCCTTCCTTCCCAAAAATCTCTAAGTCCAGTGTTCTATCCATTGCTGTCCCCCACTATTACTCGAGTGTTCCACTTTCATAACTGAGAATTCTAAATGTCATCTCTCTCTGTCTCACCCCTCTGAAGCCTATTGTTTCTCTTCATCATAATCTCCATTAACTGCACAATTTCATGCTTTTCCACGGAATCACCACTATTTTGTCCTCACTTTCTCCTTTCTCAGGCTTAATCCTATAATTCACTAATCAAATGATAAAGTGTTCTCAGTTCTTAAATTCTTAAAACCCTTGTCTCTCTGTCCTATCACTGCTAATGCCTTGGTAAATCCCAACCTTGTATGGCTTGCTGTTAGTTTTCTTTCTTGTTTGTAGGTTACTGAATGTCACTGAAGGAAGTCATACAACCTGCAATCTGGCTGACGGCCCACTCCAATATTATGTTTTTAAATCTTCACTGTGGTCTCAAAGCCTCACGACAATTCTTTCTTTCTTCTCTATTTGATTATCTATTGCATGTTCCACAAAGATTATTGCAATTATTCCTACCTTTCCCTTCCCTCTCATCAGAGAGATTTGCCTCTATTTAAAAAAAGAACCATACAATTATATATATCTCATATATAATTATGTATCTCAAATGCCCTTTACATATCCTCATTTTCTCTTTCTGTGCAGCCTTCTTAAAAAAGGCTTTGACAAGGCCAACTCTCCATTTGTCTCTTTATCCAATCCCCTCTTGTGTTCCCCTACAATGTGACCCATCTAATATCACCTTTTCTTTTTAAATCTTCTTTTTCTCCCTATCTACAGTATCTTTTCATGCTGTCTACAAACATGTCCAGGTCTCTTCATACATTAAAAAAAAAAAACTTTTTACTTAAATTCTATATTAAAAAAAACTTGACCTTCCCATCTCCTTAAACTATCATCTTGAGTTAGACTCAGATTTTGATAATTAGTACTTTTTCAACTCATTCTCAGTTGCTTTCCCCTCCAATTGGAGGATTGGATAGTGGAGCACTTAACTCTTCCAAAGCCTTTCTTTATAGAGGGCTCACAACTTTCCAGGTAATCCATTTTTTTATTCATCAGCAGTTCTTCTTGGTTTCAATTCTGTATGGAATACTATATTCTCCTATAGGCTACCTCTCCTGGGAAACCTCTCCCCATCTACACATACACCTCCTATTGTATAGTGTCTTCATTAAATTGTAAGCATCTTGAGGGCAGGGGCTGTCTCTTTATTTTTCCAGCACTTATCACAGGATCTGGTTCTTAATAAGTGATTGTAGAATTGAATTAAATCTTAATAAATGAGTAGAGTTGAATTAAATCTTCATCTCTCCTTTTTATAGTCAAACTTCTAGAAAAGGCACTTTATATTCATAGGCACACTTCCTGTACTTTCATTCTACTTTGCTTTTCTACAACACAGCTGAAACTGCTCTCTCTAAAGTTACCAAAGATCCCTTATTTGTTGAACAATTACTTTTCCTCTATCTTCATCATTCCCTAAAATTCTGTAGATTGTTGACCACCCTCTCCTCCTATATACACTCTCTTCTCCTGCTTCCCCTCCTGTCTGTCTATTTCTGTTTTCTTTCTTTGTTGGATCATCATCCATGACTGTCCACTTAAGAAAAAGATGTCCCCCAAGGATCTGAATTGAGTTCTCCTCTCTAACTTTACATCCTCTTTCTGAATGATTCATCCATTTTCATGGATTTACTTACTGTATCTTTTCCTATGTGCTCTCAGAGCTACATTGGTAGCCCTACTTTCTTTTGAGTTCCAATGCTGCATCAGGAAGTGTCCCCTAAACATTTCCAACTGTATGGCCTATGGCCAGATCAAGCTCAATATAAGCAAAATAGAACTCCTTCTATTTCTCCCTAACCCACACTCACCCAAACTCACCCCTATTTCTAATGGGAGGACAACCATGCTTCCAGGGACCTAGGTTTGTGACCTGAACATAGTGGACCCTTTACTCTTCAATAAGTTTTATATATATGTGCTCTATCCATTGAGCCACCTAGCCACCCCTGGAATTCAAATTCTTTTTTTTTTTTTAGGTTTTTGCAAGGCAAATTGGGTTAAGTGGCTTGCCCAAGGCCACACAGCTAGGTAATTATTGTCTGAGACCAGATTTGAACCTAGGTACTCCTGACTCCAGGGCCAGTGCTTTATCCAGTACCCCACCTAGCTGCCCCCATGGAACTCAAATTCTTTATTAAAAAAAAAGAATGCTAAAAATGTTCTTTACATGTAATTGAAAAAATAAAATACTATTAAAAATGGGGAAGTACAAAGAAATTTAATAATTTTTCAATCAGGTCTGACTCCTCATGACCCTATTTGGGGTTTTCTTGGCAAGGCCAGAGAGGTTTGCCATTTCCTTCTCCAATTCATTTTACAGATGAGGAAACAGAGGCAAATGGGGGTTAAGAGAATTGCCCAAGAAACACTTGTAAGCATCTGAGGTCATATATGAACTCAAGGTCTTGATGACTCCAGGATGAACACTCTATCTATTGCTGCCCAACACTGGATAAGAGTCAAAAGATCAGGTCGCAAGTCAAATGGCAGAGGTTCAACCTCTGCTTGAAGATCTCCAGCAATCTGAAAAGAATTGCAACCAGAGCTAGATTCTAATATCTCAGCCATCAATCAAAACATATTTAAAAAGTAAAAATAGTATATTTCCCTCCTTGAATAGGGATATAGTAAGGAATATATGTGGATTGGTAGCTTAACTAGATTTATGCATAGCACTATCTTACCCCCAAAGAAAGAAGTTATTAGGAGTTGAATTCCCCATCCTTTACTCTAGATGGGGATGTACAGTGTGTGACAGTGAGAGACTAAACATCCAAAATTCATCTGACAGAGACATTTTGTTCTTCTCTGATCCTCTTGGGAAAATGACATGGTGGCTAAAAGAATTGTTGATATGTGCTATCCTTTTATATTAAAAGGAGCTAAAAAAGCCCTGGGCACAGAGATGTGAACTATTTCCTTCAGAGTAGAGCTGTTACTAAAATTAGCTTTGGAAAATAAAAAGGAGTTGTAGAGGTTCCACAAGGGAGACAAATCAGGAATATATCTGGCCTGGAAAGCAAAAGGAGAAGGGAGAAGCAAATCATAACTGGCAGTAGATAGAAAAGTCATTAATTTATATATGAAAAAAGGTACATTTCCCCCACCCACAGAGTTATGGGTTGGAAATTTTGCTGTGGAAATCAGTCCCTAGGGAGTTGGAAGGGGCTGATGAGCCAGATAAATTATCTGGAAGAAGGAGAGTTGGAATAAAGCTCTTCTAAAGGTTAAAGTCTTTCTGTCACATCCATTCTTAACCTAGGGGAAACACAAAAGGCAAGGATATCTAATGTGGTAAAAAGATCTACAAAATCTCTTATGTCCATGATACATATATATCAAGGTCCATAAAAGTGTATTGTCATCCCTACAAATTAGATGAAGTCCATTTGCCAAATGTTATAGTAAGGGGCTATAAATATAAATATATATAAGCAAAGTCAGTTCCTACCTTCAAGGAGTTTAATGTTATAACAGGGTGGAGTCTAACCAATGAGAATAGTGACCAGGGAGGGACATTTTAGTCTGAAAGTTAGAGGGATGATCAATAGAACCATGGAAGAAGTGACTGACACATCTCATTCAAAAACAATGGCAGTTGATTAGATCATAGCTTATGGTTCCAGAATTGGATAGGTAGACAAGCAAAATACAAGCAGAAGAGAGAGATAAATATCAAGGTAGAAGAAGAAATGACTTGAAAACAGAAGTGTAGTAGCTGGAGATTTTCTGAAATAGGAATCCAGAAAAGGTAACCCCCATTGAAATAGTGGGACCCCAGATCATAATTATGTGCCCAACCACATAACAAGGGTGGGAAGGAGATTATAAAATGAAAAAAATATAAAATATGTAAAATATGTAACATAATGTGAGCAGTCATTAACAATGTATGAATGTTGTAAAGACTTTTGGGGTATGCATCCAGAGTTATGATTTCATCTGGGCCTGGATATTCTGGTGTGGAAATTCTGCTGAATGCAGATTGGCCCACTCCTCTATAATTTCAATTCCTTTCAGTTCTTGGAGGATTGAGAAGTTAAGTGATTTAGCTAGACTCTACTGTTGGTCCTTTTATCCCCTACAGGATACTACCTTTCACAGAAGACCTTATAAGTGATCTCTTAATTGGGTGATATTCTCTCCAGGATGTGTGGTGCTGTTCTGCGCTCTCCAGTATCAATGTGTTCACATTAATGGCATTCTCATTTCTTACCCTGGGCATTCTATGGCAACACAGCCCCTGACCTAATGGTCTGCCAGGTCTATGGTGGCTTACTATTTCTGATTGCTGTTCTATCTTGTTGGAGAAGAGCTATCTTTTCTCAGCTTTATTTTATTTAATTTTACTACAGGTACATGTAAAAACAAGTTTAAACATTCATTTTTTGAACTTTGAGTTCTGAATTCTCTCCTTTCTTCTCACTCCCCTCCTCCCCAAATTGAGAAAGCAAATTATGGAGCTATCTTCTGACATATATCTACTTAGTTGCTCAAGTTCTGAACCCATTGATGTATAGGGGGGGGGGGGTGATCAGGGTTCTTTCCTATTCCAAGACAGGTAGATACTATTGGCTCACAGATAACAGAATAGGAAGAGAAATTAGAAACCATGTCCTAATCGGAACCTGTAAAATGGTCCAACTCCTTATTCCTTACCTGTAGGTAAGGAAATTGAGAGTCAGGATTGTTAAGAAACCTGACCAAATCCACACAGGAGGTAATTAAGACCTTTACTCAAAGGCTGTGCTTTTCCTCCACTATTTCTCTCCCCTGAAGCCTGTAGCTGGTGAAATGAATGAAGAAAAAGTGATTATGTTTGTAAGTCTCTTTACCCTACCCAGGCAGGATTCTCCTACTGTCTGAGAGAGAGCCTAGAAGTGTTCCATGCTCCCCTAATGTTATAGCCCAGGGATGGGGAACCTTTTTTCTGCCAAGGGCCAAAACTTTAAAAATATTTGGTCAGACATTTAATTAATTCACCACTAAAAAACTTCTAGTTTTATTGAATTTTAAGTCCCACCTGGGGTTGCCTTAGCAACACCAAACCTAATGATTTCAAGGGCCTTAAATGACCTAAGGGCCAGATATTCCCTCCTCCTACCATTACAGCAACTTCCTTCATCAGCGACTTGGCCTAGCTTATCTTCACGTGGAGCCTGGCTACAACTGGTGGATTGTATTTTTGTGAGACCCAATTCCTTCCTACTCTCCTATTTTCCTAATAGTACTACCAACTGTCCCATGAATGAAAGGGAGTGGTAATTTGCCCAGATTTACAGGTGGTCTTTGTGGGGTCCCAGATCTTCTCCAGAGCTATTTTGTAGACTTATAGACAGTTTAGTATTGTTTGACTCTCTGCTGCTCTTTTGTGCTCCAGGAAAACCAAGCTTCCTCCGTCCCTCCCTCCCTCCCTTCCTTCCTCCCTTCCTTCCTTCCTTCCTTCCTTCCTTCCTTCCTTCCTTCCTCTCTTCCTCCCTTCCTTCCTCCATTCCTTCCTTTCTTTCTTTCTCCCTCACCCTCTCCCTGTCCCTCTTTGTTTATAATACCAAATGAGTGTAGTACTGGCCAGAAACCAATATAGGTAATAAGTTTTTCTCAACCATCTTTCTAGATGGTCTTCAATATTCTGATACCCTAAAACATGGGGAACTCATCCTAACATCAACATTTATGGGACAAATTCTCTGATTGTTCTTCCTGAAAAATTATGAGTACATACTATAAATTCCATTTGCTAGATCTTTGGAGATATTTTTCTTGGGCCTCACTCAGTATCCCCAATATATTTATGAGGATGGCCCTGAAACATTCTGCCTATGGATCTCCTTGCAGATACTTCCAGATTTCTTAATTCCTTTCTGGACAAAAATTTCTTTACTGAATTGCCCTCAAAATTTCAACTCTAATTGAAATGAATCCTGGCAGGGAAACTATAGCTAAAGAAATATTTCTCCCCTATAAAAGCCAAAAACAAGAAGTCTTTGGAAAACTGCTCCAAAGGTTTGCTACTGCTTTTGCTGTCCAAGATCAGCAAATGGGGCTGCCCATCTTTCCTTTGAACACACTGCAAGTTTCCCACTTCTCATATATAGCAACTGGGATTCAGGACTAGGAGAAGCTGTTCCATACCAGATCCACAGTTTTCTTTTGGTCCAGGTGTTGGCCTGGTTGGGGGGGGGGGGGGCACCTAGCTTTAAAAGACCAAGGTCTTCCATGCATCCAGGGCCATTCCTAATTATCCTGATCCATATGTGACCACTGGACTCAACTGACTCCAGAGGAGAAAGTGAGGTTAGTGATTTTTGTACAGCATCCCCTCACTCAAATCCAGGTCTTATGCATGTCATGGCATCACCTCCCTGATATCATAATCTTATTGGAGAACAAAGGATAAACAACAATAACAAACAACAAAAACAACCACTTCTAGTAAGGCTAATTGCTTTCTTAAACATAGTGCCAGGAGTCCTAGATTCAAAACCTACTGCTGTCTAATGTGTAAGTCATTTTTTTTTTCTCCCTCTTCTACAATGAGCTCAATTGTAAAATAAGGGGTTTGACAAAAAGGCCTCTAGGGTCCCTTCTGACTCTAAATCTATGATCCTATGACCTCCTTTCCAACTTCTCCTCACACTTAAAAAAATACCTAAATCAGCCATCAAGACAGGAGATACTGCACAAAGAGAATAAATTTAGATCAATGGAATCAGCAATACCTCCTCAAGGTAGCTAGTCAGTCTGTGAATGTTATCAAGCACCTGTTATATGCCAGATGCTGGGTTAAGCATTAGGTAGTCTGGGGACTGTGGGGTGGGAAGGGGTGTTCCCTTGTTCTTGTGAAATAATAACCAATTTCAGGTCAGCATCACTAGGTGATGTTTTGAGTTTCAGCATTAGAGAAAAATGCCCTCGTCGCTAAGGACTCCCCTTTACAACTGGAGGGAAAGAAGTGGTCAGTCTGGCCCTAGGAGAAGGGACCAAAAAGCAAACTTACAACGTAACAAACCTAAATTTGTCTCTTTGAAACTTCCACCCACGGCTTTGCAACCAAACAAAAGCAGTCTAATCATTTTTCCATTTGACTTTTTCTCAAGTACTTGCACCCCCTGCTCTCTCCAATGTCCCAGTTCTCTCCACTGATCATCATGGGGCATGGATTTAAGGTCCTTTTTTAACCTAGTTGCCCTCCTTTGGATATCCTACCAGCTTATCAATGCCCTTTATTTTTCTGCTGACTGAATCAGAGAATCCCATTCTCTTAGCACCATACCACTTTCTTGGGTGAATGTATTGGAGAGGAAAGAAAGTAGAGGGTCCTTACTCTGTATTTCCTGCACCACGTATATGCGGTGTGGAGGTGAGTTTATCTTTAGAAATACAGGTTATCTAATTCTCCCCTAAAACACTAAAATTTGGGAGTGGCTAGGTAGCACAGTGGATAGAGCACCGGCCCTGGAATCAGGAGTACCCGAGTTCAAATCCGACCTCAGACACTTAATAATTACCTAGCTGTGTGGCCTTGGGAAAGCCAATTAACCCCATTTGCCTTGCAAAATCCTAAAAAAAAAAAAAAAAACACTACAATTCATTCTCCCAAAATGCAGTAGAGGCCAGGTTTACTCTAATCCCAGTCCTAAATTACCTGATCTTAGATGTATAACTTATGCTTTATACCTCACCTGTAAAAGGTACATTTATCTGTCTGTCACCCAGGACTCAAAATTATTCTCTTTCTCTGCATACCTTTCCCCTACATGGTTGACACCACAGAGAAAAAAAGAAATTAGGAGATAGAGACAAAGCTCCTGTCTTAGGGGAGGATACAGACTAATTTAGGAATTGAAGAAAAGCAGGGAAAGATTCTAGAATAGGGATTCTTAACCTAGTGGTTCATAAACTTCTTATCTACATACACATTTTATATTGAATATATATTTAATATAGTAAAATATATAGATACATACACATATGTAAATGTATTTTATAACCATATTTCTAACTCTTCTTCTAACTCTACTTCATCTCTTCTGGTTGAGTTTACTTCCTGACTGTGCTTTTCTATGATGCTTTGCTTGTAGATGTTTTGGAGTTATTTTCTCTTGGGTTTGCAACTTGAATTTCCCTATCATCATAATAGCTCCTTGTTTGGGGGTCCTTTTTTTAAAAACTCTTATCATTCTTCCAGCCTATTTCCTGACATTGAACTAGATGTTAAAACTATGCTCTCCCAGATTTCTAGAAAGAAGCTATAGTCTAGTCTTGTTGCTTCTTTAGTAGTATATTGAATGTTATGTTATTCCAAGATCTCAGGACAGGTCAGGGACCAGCAAGCTTTTCAGTGCTCTCAGAGTGGTCTGATTCAAAGCAAAGTCTGATTGTTACCCCCTCCACCCACCATCCCCACCCCCCACCCCCCACCATATTTCTTCAAGTTCCTAAACTTGTTTTAAATCTGATCAAGAGTAGACTACAGGGGCGGCTAGGTGGCACAGTGGATAAAGCACTAGCCCTGGAGTCAGTAGTACCTGGGTTCAAATCCAGCCTAAGACACTTAATAATTACCTAGCTGTGTGGCCTTGGGCAAGCCACTTAACCCCATTTGCCTTGCAAAAACCTAAAAAAAAAAAAAAAAGAGTAGACTACAGCTGGATTCTACCCCTATCTACCAGCTAGAAAGCTCAGATGAATTATAAGCTCCCCTTTAGTCTGACTTCCTTCCTTGGTTATTCTTACACAGACTAGATAGAGTCCTTGCTCTATTCCTGGAACCCTAGCCACATTGTCAATGCTTACTTCTATACTTCTTCCTTTCTTGGTATGTGGTCCAGGGCCATGTACAAAGAGATTTATTTGGATTGGCAGAACTTGAATCAAATGTACACATGAGACCTTTGGAATACTGTCTTTGGAATCAGGTCTTTGGAATAGTGGCCTCTTCAATCCCAGAAATTCAATTCAACAATCATTTATTAAGCTCCTGCTGTATGGGAGGTGCTGGAGATACTAAAAACAAAAACAAAATAGTTCCTGTCCTTAAGGAACCTCTTTTCTCCTGGAGGGGGCAGGAAAAAAATTCTCAAAAGTAGATTTGTAAATATAAAATATATACAGAGTAATAAAATAATTTCATAAGAGAGAAAGAGTAATAATAACTGGAAAATCAAGAAAAGCCAGTTAGATATTGCACCTAACAAATTTAAAAAATAGGATGAGGCATGTACATATGGATGTGACCAATGTAGACATTTGTTTTACCTGCACTATGTGTTTTTGTTGGGGGGGGGGGTATTATTGTATTGGGGAGAGATAATAAAACTGGTGAAAATAAATTTTAAAAATAATCTTTAACAAAATGATAAGGCATCCGGACTGTGCCTTGAAGTGGACTAAGAATTTTATGAAATAGAGGTGAAGAGAATATATATTCTAAAACTGGGAAAGCATGTATGCAAAAGCATATAGATGGGAGATGAAATCTCATGTGCAGGGAAAAAGCAAACAGGGCAATAGAATGGAAAGTGTATGAAGAAAGATAATAAGACTGGAAAGATAGGTGAGAGCCACATCATAGAATTATTTTATTCTAGAAGAAATAGAGATATATCTATAGTACCTAGAGATACACTCCAACTTTCTAAGTAGTAGGCTCCCTTAGGTTCAAAGTTCTCTTTGGATTTTCATCTATTCAAAACCATACCTCTACCAAGATTTGCCTTTATCAGTCATCCAGAGGGTACAATTCTTTCCTGAAGCAATGACATTCCATAAAATAATATAGTAAAAAAAAAGCTGCAACACAACATTTCATCCATAGACCTGGGGTCCCCACCCACAGAGCCATACACCATTGCAAGAAATTTTGGACACCTACCAGGAACATGTGTAAAGAAGTACACATTTAAGGAACACATGGCTAAGGTCCATTTATAGAAGGATGTATCTACAAAGGGAAAATAGTTGGCCAAGGGTCACTCCTCTGGGTTATTCTCTCCACAAACCACCAAGAATTCTAGGTTCCCCAATTCCTCAGTTCTAAGCTCTCATCCACTACCTCATAGCGATTAATGTGTTAGTAAAGAGGTCCAGAGTCTAGAGGAAAAGACTGTTGTCTTCTCCCTGCCTAGTCATACTCCTAACCTTTCATATAAAGAATTAGGTCCCAATTAGTACAAATAAGAAATCCTGTGAAGTAGTTGAATATATTTGAATTCACACTATTCAAAGTTATAATTATGCAAAATATAATAATTAGTTCCAGACCAAAAGAAATAAAACCTATGAATCCAAATAATGCAAATCTGTTATCTATACCAAATGGAATGTAACTACATATTCAGCCAGACAAAGCTTTTCATTCTTAAAGCTCATCCTTACAAAATGACTTAGCCAGTAAATAAGCATTTATTTAGAGTTTACTATGTACCAGGCTATAGGGGCAGCAAATGGTACAGTGGATATAAGGAAGATCTGATGACAAATCTGGCTAAAGACTCTTATGAGCTGAATGATCTAGGCATCATTTAATTCTATTCACCTTGGTTTCCTCATCTGTAATAATGAGCTAGACAAGGCAATGTCAAAACATTCTAGTATTTCTGCCCCCAAAAGGCAAAAGAGGTGGCAAAGAATTGGACATGACTTAAGAGTAGCAACAATAATAATGTATCAGATTATGGGTACTATAGTACATATCAGAGTATTTATAGTATTAACATAATTCTGTGTACAGTGGAGAAACAATGAAAGGCAAAATCAGTCTCTGCCCTCAATGTGAAAACTCTTATTTATATACAAGGCAAGGTACAGTGTGTAAATGGGAGGTAATCTCAGAGAGAAGATACTAACAGGAAGGGAGAAAGGGAAGAGACTGAGAAAGACCAATAGAATATGATGAAATTTGAATTTTCTTCTTAAAGGATGTCAGGGAAGCCAAGAGATAAATGTGAGGAGGGGGGAGTATACACACATGTATACACACACACACACACACACACACACACACACACACACACACACAGTAGATGTGTGGGTTTTAAATGCTTGTTAATGGATTCCTTGATTTCTTGAAGATTTTTCCTAGGACAGTGACATAGTGAGCTCAACAGTCTCCAAGGACACTAACGGATCAAATCCAGGATCTTCCCTCTGCCCAAGATACTAATTTTGAACTTGTCTTGTTTGTGATTTTACAAATAAACACATCCATAGGTTATTGACTTGAAAAGTTTTGAAATAACAGCATTTTTTGTGGTGGTTGGTTGTTGTTGTTGTTGAACAAATCTCTGATGCTAACTGCCAAATCCCAGGAATGTCTTCAGTTCACCATAATTCTGTGGATGTGGCCAGGTAATGAGCATGTCTGTTTTCTCAGGGTCAGTTGTGCCTCCCTGCTGAGCTACTCTATGAGCCACATATTTAACAGATGTTCAACAAAACTATCTCTGCTCTGGGTCAACAGCCTCCCACTGTTCTAACCCCTTCAGTTGCCTCTCCTGATGTTCTTCCAATATCTTCCCAAACATAGTGAGATCATCCAAATAGGCCAACACTTCTCAGTAATTCTTGTGGTCTCCCACTTTCTCCACAAGCTGCTGAAAAGTGGCAGGTGTCATCCCTTGTGGCTTGGATTCAAATTAGTTCAACCCCATGAGCACAGGAAAAGCATTACTTTTTCTTTTTCTGCCGTGGGGATCTGAGAGAACTCATCTCAAGGGACCAAGATAGAGCTCTGACAAGTGCCCAGCAGGCAATCCATTGCATCCTGAACTTGCGACCTGGTGTTTCCATTCACTTTATTTCTTTTATTCAGGGTTTTGACAATCTACAAGCATCTTAATTTTCCAAGACTTTGTTGAAATGACCACTGTGGGTGAGGCATAAGGACTCATTCATTCATTCAATAAACATCTATCAAATACAAAATACATCCTATGTGCTAAGGGCTGGAGATACCAGATAGTCCCTGACCTCAAGGAGCTTACAATCTAATTAAACTGACTGTTCATATCTCTGAAGGTCTTTAAGATTTGCAAACTACCATATCTCACATAAACCTCACAACAACCTTGAAAGGGAGGCACTATCTTTATTTCCATTTTTGAGATGAGAAAACTGAAGCTTGGAGAGGTTAAATGGCTTGCCACAGAACTAGTAAGAATGAGTGAAAGGATTCAAACTCAGGACCTGATGATTTCAAGTTCAGAATTGTCTACAACTGAGCTATCTCTCAAGGATCAGTCAGAGTCAAAGTAATGAAAACTTCAGAGGGTTCTCTAGGTCCTCCATTCAGAGAGGGAAGTGTCCTGAGATCATTTCAGAAGTATTGAGAGTCACAGAGATGAATAATACACAAATTATCACCTCATGCATAATTCTCCGCCTCAATTAATAAAAATTTCTTAAATTATTTTCCTGTCTTTGTGTTCAAGGAGTTTTATATTCTACTCATACTCAAGGAGTAGCATCATCCAAATCTAGTACTGAATTTTTTCTCCTCTGGAATTGTTATTTCTTAGACACTGAGGAGTCTCTAAAATCAAACCTCTCAGTCTCCATTCACAAGGCTAATGGTTGAGAGAAAAGCCTAAAGTTACTGGCCTGCAAAAAAAAATCTTTGGCTTTTAATTAGAATAATATACAATTAATAGATTCAGTATTTTGATATTTTAAAAGGACTAAATTGATTCTTATAATAACCCTCTAAGGTGGGTAATATCATCACCATTTTACAGGTAAAGAAATAGTCTGAGGGAAGTCAAGTGATTTGCCCTGATCACACCCTGTAGGAGGCAAGATTCCAACTCAGACTTTCTTGGCTCCAAGCTGAACTATATCTCTGAACTCTATCAAGTTGCCTCCCCCTATCAACCCTGCCTTCTACTCCATAAAGTTCTGTAAAAGAAGCTACAAGGATAACCATGGGATTTAGATGTCAGACCCTTTCTTTGCTTATGTAGTGCTAGCTAAGCTCTCTGAAGAGTGTGGATTCCACCTTAAACAAAACAAGAATCTTCAAAATTACTGCTGGGATCTAGTCATACAATGCCTCTTTACTTTCCTTGAAAACCCCAGTATGCTGAATTATATAACTTTGATTTAGGCATGGCCCTTTTCACTGAAGTTTCAGAAGTTTTAACCAGGGTGCTGAAAAAGGATGGACTTTGAGATGTTTTCATAAAATTATCTAAATGTATTACCTTATAGTTGTTGTTGTTCAGTTTTTTTTTAGTCATGTCCGACTCTCTGTGACCCCATTTGGACTCACTCCTGAAGTAGTTTTCCATTTCCTTCTCCAGTTCCAGCACTGTTACAGATGAAGGAACTGAGGCAAAAAGAATTAAGTGGCTTGTCCAGGGTCACTTGGCTAACAAATTATCTAAGGCCAGATTTGAACGCATGAAGATGAATCTTCCTAACTCTAAGTCTAATACTGCACCATGCAGCTGCTCATCCCCTCAAGGAAGAATGCCATATACTTTTTTCTGTACAGTCTTTGCCATCACTTCTACATGTGATCTTGAGTCCTGGTGAATGGACTCAAGAAAGTTAGTGGGGCAGGGCCTATCATCAGCCCTATCACCATTTTCTGACACTGGAAAATCAAAGATGGAATCTACTCTTGGTTATATCTAGGATACTTATATTCACCTAGACCATAAAGATAATTAAAAACTGGCTAATCCTTTCATGGATACTCTTTTGCACTGTTTTTACAGTACTGGAACTGACCCTTTCCCTAGTTTTAGAGGAGTAGAAGGGAGAATATAAGAGTGGCCCAAAAGACAACCATCATGGTTAAAATTTGTCCAATGAAGTCTGCCTTCCTGTGCTCCTCCTCAGTACTAGTCTTGGTTGCCCAAACCCTTGAGTGGATCACTCAGGGAACCACTTTTTTGAGGCAGTCAGAATTAAATAACTTGCCCAGGGTCACACAGGTAGTCTCTGAGATTGAAGTTAAACTCAGTCCATTTGGCTGACTTTCCATAGTCTCTCACTGCTCAGTTTATTCACCTTGTCTCTTCTCCCTGATGAGCTCAATCTTTTGGGAATAGTTGGGGGCACAATCATCACTGCTGAAGAAGTTATATCTGCCACAATAATTATTCATTATATAAGGTCTTTCTGAGCACCTGGGCCAGTTTAGCTTGGACCACTATAATCTATGGTAAGATTTTTTTTAAATCCCCAATCTCTGAAGAACTTTCTCTAGTCCCTGTACAAAGTTGGAAACCTTCTCACAAGTCTTAGGCTATAATTAGAAAATTAACAGAGTATACTCTATGCTGCTGTATCCCTGAAAAATAATAGTTACCTTCAAGCATTTAAGCACAATAACAGAGAGACATTCCATTGCTAAGGAGAGTGGGTACTCTTCCCACAAAAGAGCTCTAAGTCTGAACTTGCAAGGATCAAGCTTGGTCCTGTGAAACCTGACACCACAAAAAAAGGGACCAGAATTTCCCCCCCAAAGATCTAGAGGAAACTCTATTAAATGAAACTTAGATATGATTCATTTCAAGAATCTTCCCTAAAAGATAATAGTGGGAGGCAGTTAGGTGGCACAGTGGATAGAGCACTGGAATCAGGAGTACCTGAGTTCAAATCCGGCCTCAGACACTTAATCATTACCTAGCTGTGTGGCCTTGGGCAAGCCACTTAACCCCATTTGCCTTGCAAAAATCTAATAAAAAAAAAGATAATAGTGGGAGTCCTTCTAGGAAAAAAACACTCAAATTACAAAGTAGATAGCAGGTCTAGCACAATTCTTTATTTCCTCACTGTACACACAGAATGCTTAAAACATAAAAGACTCATAACTATATATTAATAAATACTTAAAATATGAAGTAATAACCATCATTCCTACTATGCTCCCAAGTCATAAAGACATTTTATTAGACTGCTAAGTAAATATTTCTCTTTCAATATTCAGACCTGCCAAGCTGAGTACCTCAAATATTCTCCATCTTCTAGCCAGTCAAGGCATGGTATGGGCCTTTTTAGTCCTTCCTGCTATAGAATCCTCTTGCCAATGATCATCTTCTCCCCAAGAAGTAGCATAGTTGTGAGTTATCCCTTCCACATCACAGGGAAAATCCATATAAACTTTTTTGGCCCTCCCTTTGTACAAGAGATGATCTGAATTATTATGACATTGAAAAATTTTAAATGTTATTATACAATATTATATGAATTTATGCATTTCTGAGTTTCTAAACTTTTTCTGGGCCTTCTGCTTGCCTTTGTGTATTATTTGTGGCTTTCAAGCTCACCCAAAATTCCCATTTAATTACTTATACCAACTTTCAATATAGCAATATCTCTGTGGGGAAAGTCACAATGTGTAAAGGATAGTTGTGCTACCAAAAACTCAGAAATCCAGTCACTCTCAAATATCTATCACTCAGGATTGCTTACTCGGGGAAATAAGTACAAAATAAGAGAAGCAGAGAATCAAAATTCAATCTTGGGCTTTTCTATTATATACCTAACAATGTTCCAGTCACTGTCCTAAGGACTAGGAATATAAAAAGAGGTAAAAAAAAATAGCCCCTGCCTCAAAAAGCTTACAGTCTAGTAAGGGAGACAATAGAAAAATAAACATTTACAAAGTAAGTTTTTTTTTTTTTTTTAGTTTTTTGCAAGGCAATGGGGTTAAGTGGCTTGGGCAAGGCCACACAGCTAGGTAATTATTAAGTGTCTGAGGCCGGATTTGAACTCAGGTACTCCTGACTCCATGGCCGGTGCTCTATCCACTGCACCACCTAGCCACCCCCAAGTTATTTTTAAGAAAATAATTAAGAGAGAAGGAATCAAGGAAGAGGAGTGAAGGGGAGTTGGAAAAGGCTTCTGGTAAAATATAGAATTTTGTTTAGAAGTTAAAGAAAATCCTATAAAGAAATAGGCAGAGGGGATTAGGGAGAGAATTCATTCAGGCAACATCCAGGGAAAATGGAGTAATGGAGATAGAGTATCTTATTCATGAAATAACCAGGAGATCACTATCACTGGATCAAAGAGTGTATTCAGAGAGTAAAGCGTAAAAAGACTGGAAAGTCTTGAGTTATAGCTATCATTGCTGCTGGGAGAAAGGAGAGAAGAGAAACCCTCTATCCACTCCTTATCTAAAATCCAAATGGAAAGCTGCCCAAGTCTCATATGACACTCAAAAAAGAGGAAGTTAATCTGAAGCTCCTTTAGCCCTCTGAGAGGGCAAGTTCTCTATTCCTTGCTTAGTTATCAAAGATCTTTTACACAAGCCTTTAGTCATAGAAGCATGGGAGCCACTAAGAACCAGTCAGGAACCAGATTACATGCCCCACCAGAAGAGACCTGATTACATTTTTGGCTCAACAGAAAGTGTCCAGTTCACCCCATATGGCATTGAGAAAAGTATCAAATTTGAGCTCTCTAGTAAGTACTTCTTCTTCTCTATATCAATTATGTGCCATCTTTGCAATATTTCTCTTTTTTTAGGTTGGTTTTTTTTTTGCAAGGCAATGGGGTTAAGTGGCTTGCCCAAGGCCACACAGCTAGGTAATTATTAAGTGTCTGAGACCGGATTTGGACTCAGGTACTACTGACTCCAGGGCCGGTGCTTTATCCACTGCATCACCTAGCTGCCCCATCTTTGCAATATTTCTGCAGGTTGCTCTAAAACCAGAGTTCAAATGGTTTCCCCTAAAAAGACAAATTGTCCCACCCTGAACACCCCCTGATGACCTATAGCATGTTGTCTCAGTGTATATTGCTTGCTGCAGGGTATATCATGTGTCCCTGGTAACAATTGGTTGCTGACAGAAAGGAAAAATATCTCTCAAATAATCCTATCAAATTTCCAATAATGTCTCCTTTCAAGGTTGGATTGTTATTTTAAAAAAAATAATAATTACATGTATAATGTAGAAAATTCAACAAATAATCTCCAAGTGTCTTCTTTCCCAGGTATCTTTCTAGGGACTTAGGTAGCATGATACAGTACAGTGTTGAATTTGGAATGAGAGAAATAGGGTTTGGATGCTGACTCTGTCACATACAACTTCTATGACCTTGGACAAATCAAAGACTTTTATGAGTCAGTTTCATCATGTATAAAATGAAGGGACTTCATTATCTTAGTTCTAATGTTCTCTCTAGTTCTAAATCTATGATCCTGTGATTTTGACTAAGCGTACACACAGAGTGTCCCTCTGAAATACCTTAGTGTCTTGGTATCTCCCAGAGGTTATCATTGCACTCTATGATGTCTTTTCAGTGGTTTTCTCATCACATTCTGTAGATGTCCCTCAAATCTAGATGTATCCGAAATTCTTGACCTCTCAAATGTAGACCAAAGGAGATTAAAATATGTTTGGAAAAATATTTAATAAAACAAATAAAATCATCATATTTATAGCAATACATTTTTAACTAGGTCAAAAAGCAGTTTACAGAAGATTTCTGTAAGCTGCCTTTTGACCTATTTGAAAATATCCCCACTTCTATTTGAGTTTGACCTCACTATTCATATCAATAGTCCTCATCCTTATGTATCAACCAATCTTCCAATAATTGGGTGGCCATTATGGCTGCTCACCACTAAAATAATGAGAAATAAAACAGTGTCCACCAGGTCCATGTCCTAGTCTAAAACTTTGAAAAGTACTTTCCCAACTTGATTATCACAAAAGAGAAAGTTTATGCTTTAAATTCCCATCCTAAATAACATATTAAAATATAGCTATTGCATAAAACTCTTACATGACATAGAAAGTCTGAGGTATTCGTTAGGGAATTTCTTATCACTATGACTACTGCTTTCACCTGGATGATCTGGAAATTTCATTATCTGACATGATCCATTAGAGGGTCATCAATTCCCCTCACAAGCACATGATTAACAAGATTTGAAGAGACAATGGATTTATTTAGAAGTCAAAGAAAATGGGTCCCACAAAAGTCACTTTATATCTTTGAGTCTCTGTTTATTTATCTATAACTGCCCTATCAATTTTGTAGTAATGTGAGGATAGTTTTTTTAATTAAACAATAACCATTAAAATATTTTCAAAGGGTTAAAAAGCACAACAAAGTTGTCGATAGTATCTTGATTGTTTGCATAAGAACTACATCAGTATTGTAAAAGGCTATTTGTACACATTAGGAAGCCCAATTAATAATTTTACTAATGTCTTATTTTTATCTTTGTTATTATCTCTAATCATATGTTTATTTGAAATCCAGTTTCTTATCTTCACTAGAGTTACTAGAGCTTTATTATCTTAAATTTCACAAGTGATTAGAAAATAAACAAATCCTACTCAGCTTCATCAGTATTTTCATATATTGATACTGGTAATCTAGGGTAACAAATAAAATTACACATGAGAAAAGTCTAAATATTACCTTTTATTCATAAATTTACTATTTTTCTCCCCTACTAAAATTTCTCCCCTTTATCTTTTGCCATTATCTCTGTCTTACACTTAAATTCTATTCTCATGTCCCATTTTACCACAGAGATGAGCTTGATATCTCAGATACTCTGACAATGGAGAGCATTCTATGGTAGATTCTATCCAGATGAAAAGGATTATATGCCTGCTTATCCAAGGATCAAATGAGCTAAATTCTAAAAGGCTTATCACAGAGGTTGACCACCAGGCACTAAATGTTTTTAGCAGAAGTACCTCTTAAAGATCATTGATTAAAGTCTTCAGAATTTGTCACCTGAGTCTGTGAAGAGAATACCCACACTAATGGACAATAGAAGCATGTAAACATTCATAATTATATATATATATATATATATATATATATATATATATAAAATTTATGTATAGATAAATATATATATATACGTATATACGTAAATATTTATGTACCCTTTTTAGTCAACTTTGTTACCTACTATAAATATATCTAAACTTTAGGAAAAAAAATCAAAGGATCATAGATCTATTCTTGATGGGAACTCCAAGGTAATTCATTTTAACAACCTCATTTTACCAATAAGGACAATTAGACCCAGGGAGGGAAAGTTTCTTGTCCAGGATCACCAGATAAGTGATTGGCAGGACTAAGAGTAGAACAAATGTTCCCTGATTCATGGTTCAAGACTCTTTCAACCATTCTTGCCTCAAATTCTAGAATCTATGATCCTATGATTCTCACCATGTCATGGATATCAAGGTAGGAGGGACAATAGAGATTCCCTGGTACAAATTCTTTATTTTACAGATAAAGAACCTGAGGCCCAGAAAAGTTAATTAACATGCCCAAGGTTCACACAGATAGGAAGTGACAGAAGAAGGATTCAGACTTAGTTTCTCCAACTTCAGGTCTAAGGCTCTTTCCACTGTATACTGATTCTTAAGTCTTTCTGAATTTGTATATAAAAATTAATTAGGGTAACAAAAAGATAGGGGAGATTCTTTTACTTCTTCAGAGAAAAAAAATTTCTTGAAATTCACAAGTAGATTCAAAAACCTGTCAGATTATATCGATTATGTCAATACACTGTAATTCAAATGGCCTTGGTTGAGATGCCCAAAAATTTGAACAAAGCTTTCTTACCTTTCCAGCTACTGGAGCTAAGATCTGTTTTCTGTGAACACAGTACAGCCTAGAAGCATAGTTTTTTGGTGTTGGGGTTTTTTCCCCTATGTTTATCACTCTAGCTAGCCCTTCTGGAATACTAGATATGTCTAGGTCCAGTAAATTTCTAATCATCAGAGTTCTAAGTCAAATAGGCAAGTTTTACTCAATGTCACTCCTGAAAGAGGGTTTTCTTTTTCTTGTCCCCTCTTCCAGACTTCCAAAGCTTTCTGACCTTTGCTCAATGTATTGGAGAAATAAATTTCTCTCTGAATTTTATGGTAGGACCTAGCTAATACATAAGTATATGATAATATCTTAATGTATTGGACTAGGTAATATATGGTTCTTAAACAATTCCTTAACTCAGAGAACTGACTCTAATAATCTATTTTCAGACTGTTTTAGAGAGAGGGGAAATATTTAAAATCATAGATTTATAGGACTTAAGAAGTCATTGAGGCCCCTTCATTTAAACATGTGGAAACAATGAAATTAAGTGACTTATCCAAGGTCACAAAGCTTAGTTAATGACAGAACCAGGACTACAGGAAAAATCTCTACAATCTTAATTCAGTGCTTTTGTCCTACTGGGCTAGCAATACCTTTATTTATTCTTAGTCTTGTAGTTTCCCGAACTGCAAAGTCTTGTAACTTTCTCTGTCCTTGGCGGCACCATAGAATTGCTCCATCTCCAGGAATTCAGAGAAATCAGAATCAACTTCTGGAATCTAAATTCAAAAGTGTGATATTCCTAGAGGCTGTCTTAGCTAGAGCCTGAGCTTTACCCAGGGTTGAATACTGCTTGCAGTCTCTGAAATATTCAATATTTACTAGTCACTCCTCCACCTCCTCCTCCTCCTCCTCCTCCTCCTCCTCCTCCTCCTCCTCCTCCTCCTCCTCCTTCTCTTTCTGAAGGAATCAGTTTCCTCCTCTTATTCAGTCCATGTTATGGTTGTTCACTTCCTGATCAAAGGTTTTGCCCAAAGTCCTAATTGAATGGCAGCACTGCTTTAGTTTAGGATTGCATAGCTGATGGTGTCGTTGCTGATAACCAAGAAGTACTCTAGAGATTTCCTGCCAAGAGAAATATTTCCATCAGCTGCTGAGAGGTAAAATTAAAACCCAGTTGTATCCTCAAACTGAAGTAAGCAATTAGATCGTCTTCTACCCCTACCCCAAACCTCAAAAATGTTAACATCTTGCATGTGTCAAGAGGGTTATTTATGAAACTATTTGCTTGTCAACCGCTGGAGGACATTCTGTACTTTTTGCTGGAATACTGTATTTATGAATAACGACCAAAAAACTCTCTTTGGCAGGAATATTTATCTATGAGAAAAATTATATTGGCCTGCTTGAAAAGTAGAACTTGCTCCCAGTTATAATAATGCTGTGATTGTACCCAGCCCTCTTTTGAATGCTGGCCCACTGACTTGCTGCAGGTAATGAGTTCCAGATGTGTGCTCCTTCAGTGGAAAGATTTCAATTTCAGATAAGCAATTTCATCTTACCCCTCTTTCATGGAAGTATGTTCAAATGATTAGCCTTGTAGGGTTGGTTTGCACACAGGTCTGGTCCTTGTGTCTTAGTTTCCGCCTCCTCCCAAACTATATTAATTCCTCTGGGGCAGGGGAGGAGAGACCACATGAAGGCTTACCCTTCCCTTCTAATCTTTTCCTCTGTCTTGATCACCCTGTTTATCTATTCCCTGAAGGCAGTTGTCTGGAGCAACCTACCTGGTTGAGATATTAGTGCTCACAGTTCAGACAGGTTTGGTGCACTTAGGAACAAAGCTGTATTTATGGGTAGGATGTTGCTCTCTGCAAAGAAGGCAGCGACCCACAATTCCCTAGGAGTTCTGGGCACTTTCACTCCTAACAAGACTCTGACATTTCCCTACGATAACTCAGTCAGGCAACAGTGTCTTCCGCTGACAGGGAAGCTCTCCTAAGCCATCATCACAACTGATTACTTGCTCTCTTGTGTAAACTGATGCTGCACAAGTTTGGGCAATGAGCTTTATAATTCATTTCTCTCTCTTTGGAACTGAAGAGCCCAATAAAGAGAAGCGCTCTGTGAGTGGGAACGAGTGCATGCTCCATACTGTACATTGTCTCTGCAGCTGTTTTTCCCAAATCACAATGCCTTTATTTGCAGCTCATCCAAGACTGACCTTATTTGAAGGCTGACTCCCAAACATCCAGATCTCAGATGACACAGACTTTCTTAGAGCTGAAATTCAGTTTCTTTACTCATTCATTTCCACATCACTTAACAATTGAATTCAACCTACATTTTTTAAAGTGCCTACTAGATGCTAGGCAATATTTTTCTAGGCATTGGGAAAGCAAAAGCAAAAATGAAGCAGTGCCTGCCCTAAGGAGCTTCTCTGTCTATCATCCAGCCATCCCCCAGGAACCCAGGACCTACCTAAGCATCTTACATCTGATCTGTTGCCACCTCTCCCTTTCCTTTCACCTCTTGCCCTAGGAAATAAGCCAAGCAATACAGCCATTGCTATTGGAAAGGGGGTGATGAACTCAACCATGACATCCCTTTTCATCTCAGTGACTGCTCAAATCAATATCCCCTTCCCCAACCACCAGTGTCCCATTAGATTTATCTTCCTCTATTTGAATGTTAGTTTCTTTAGGTCAGGATCTGTCACACTTAGTAATTGTATCTCCTGAGGCAAGTGTAGTTTGGCACAAAGGAGGTGTTTAATAAATATCTTTTTCATTTATTTGTTCTGATTAGTGAAACAAAACATATATATATATATATATATATATCAATGAATAATATACAGTCTGTATAATTTTGAGAAAGGGAGAGACAAAGACAGTCTGAAACAAAGAAAGAGAATGTTAGAGAAAGGATGGGCTAAGATACAAAAACAAACCTTATTTCATATCAGAAACATTTTATTTAAATTTTGTTTTGTTTTCTGACCCTCTAATCACCAATTAATCTTTCTAGACAAGGGATATTTTGCTTGAAAAATTAGCACTTTAAGGACAACTCTACAATCTGTACATCTAAGATGTTCCTAGCAGTCAGGGTTCTCTGCAGGAGATAGCTCCAAGTCATCTCCCAAGCTCCCCAGCCCTCATTCACAGCAGGGACAGCAGCAATTCCAGAAAGGAGTGATTTGGGGCCAAGTCAACAATCTCAAAACTCTGTCCATTTCTCCTCCTTCTGGTCACCAAGATTTGACCTCTCTTGGCCCTTTCCCTGAGCCAAGGTCAGGATGTAGAATTAATCTGCCTCTTCTGGTTCCTCCTCCCAACCTCATCCTCTCTTCTTGTGGCAGCTGTGGAGTTCGTTGGAGTTAGCCTCCCGATGGCCAGAGCAGTGCTTTCTGGGAGAGGCTGGGTCCTCACATTCCACTGGGTCTATGGTGCCAAAGGCTTCCTTTGTGTGTGAAAGAAGCCAAAGAATCTGCCTGGGTCGTAAATCCCAAGACTTGGGGACAAAATGGGTGCTCAAGGGTTCAGTATGGGACTGATAGGTCCATAAACTAAGCAAAGAAACCTTTCAGAGTGCTCTCTTTGCATCCTGATAAATCCTACAATTTGCATCAGAGATGAAGAACTGATGCTAGGGGCTTAATTCTCAAACCTAAAGTCCTTTCAGTGTGCACTAATATGGGTGTATAGTGCAGAGGATCTCTAAAATCCCTGCCAAATTTAATAGTCTGTGAATTTATGTGAGAGAAACATTTGAAAATATTAACTTGCCAGCTTGGAAGAGTGCTTCTTTCTGGAAAAGGATGCCTATAACTATTTCAGGAGAGAATTACTTTGAAACACTTAGAATGTGGGATCACTGATTTAGCTATAGAGGAAATCTCAAAGCTCTCCAACTCCCTAATTTAATCATTGAGGAAATTGAAGCCCAGGGTCATAAAGTGACTTTGCCTAAGTTTCTATAAAGGATTTCAGAGACAGGATTTGAACCCAGACTCTCTGACTCCTGTTGACTTAACAAAGGTCACTGAGTGTGCTAACATCTTGAAGGGGTGATTGACATTTACAAAGGTCCAGGCATAACTGATAAGATACAAAGATCCTAGGTTTGGGAGGATCACTCCTCCTGGCATGATCTCTTGGTTATACCTCCTAGTAGGTGTGTCTGATATCCAGTCCCATCCTAAGTTGAAGACTATAGTCACTTCCTTTGATGGACAAGACAGAAGTGGTTTTCAGGTACCACCTTCTAATAGTGAAACAGTATTTAAAAAATGTTTGAAAAATGTTCTCTTGGAGGTTTGATTCTCCACCCAGACTCCACTATTCACTCCTGTATAATCAGCAAACTTTTAAAAATATAAAAAAAAAATGTGCATATAAACCTAATTCTGTTTTGCTCTTTCTTAAGGCTAGAGGCTGAAGGTTTAACCTTTGTCCCATCTTAGGATAAACTATGAAGATTAACATATATTTGGTTTATTATTTTAAGTCTATTTTTCATATTATTCATATTATTTTTAAGGAGGTCCCCTCCTCAATGCAGAGACCCATTCTTTCCTTTGTACAAAATAATGCAAAAAATAAGAATGGAGGTGTTGGGGTATACTTTCAATTTTGCCACCAACCCACTGTATGATCTATAAGTATTCCCATTAATGTCCACTTTTGTTTTTGCAAATGAGAATTAATTAATCTTGTTTTCACATCATCAACTTCATAGAAGTAGAGTTTTCTTTTCTGTTTTTAACTGAAAGCCAAAAGTACTTGTGACAATCCAAATCATTACCTACCTCCTCTTTTTCCTCCTTACTGGTCATCATCAGAGGTGAACTTTAAGGGACAATGAAGTTGGCATGTGCTTTTAAACCCAAATCGCAAATCATGTATCCCCTAAGAATTGACTTTGGGCTCTAATTCTTAAATAACACTATATTAAGAAAAGAAATCCTTCCTAATCTGTGAACAGTTGGTATGACAGAAAAAAAAAAACATCACCACACAATTCCTCATAATTACTTGGGGCAGCCAAAATATTGGCAGCTGAAATCATAATTAATGTTATCAGGGTGAATAAGAATAAGGGAATATGCAATTACCCAAGGGCATTTTGTTTCTCAAATAAACAATTCTAGCTAATTGTCCAGAAGGAGAAGCTTCAGTCTCTACTCTTACCCTTCTGCCTTCCAGTTCTTTCTGAAAACAGTTTCAGTGATTGAAACATAAATAAAAATTGGAGTTTATACAAATAGCAAATGAGTAAAAATATTTAAAGGGATATAATTTTTGATCCATTCTCCTGTAGCTATTGCTTATTCAATTAAATCTGACCAACCTGTATTAAAGGCTTTTAATATCCTAGGTACTGTGCTAGAAGATGGGGTTATAAATATTCAAATTAAGTAGTCCTAGTCCTCAAGATGCTTTCATTCTATTATGGGGGTGGGATAGTGAGAGATGTTAGGGGAAAAATAAATGTACACTGAGCATAAAAGATAACAATGATATAATTTCCTATGGAAGAGAGCTTTAATAACTTGGGAAATCAGGAGTGATCTCACGAAGGAGATAGCAACCTACTTGTGCTTTAAAGAAAGCCAGATGGAGCTATGAGTAGAATGCCAGCCCTGAAGTCAGGAGGACCTAAGTTTAAATCTGGCCTCAGACACTTCCTAGATGTGTGACCATGGGCAAGTCACTTAACCCTGATTGCCTCTCATCCAGGGCCATCTCTAGTTGTCCTGATCCATATCTGGTCATTGGATCCAGGAGAAAGTGAGGCTGATGACTTTGCACAGCACCCCCTCACTCAAATTCAATTCACATGCTTGTCATGGCATCATGTCCCTGATATGATCTTCTTCAAGAACAGAAGACAAGCATCATCATCATCATCACCACCATCATCATCACCATCAATCATTATCACCATCATCCTCAGTTGTGTTGAAATGGAAGAATGCAACCCATTTATAAAGGGCATAAGTGAAAAAAAGTCACAGAGGAAGAATTTGAATACTTATTTATAAATGAGAATGTAGAATAGGGCCCTTAATATAATAGGTGCTTAATATATGTTTTAACTGTCCCCTTTCATGTGTAAAAAGCTTCATTGGCAAGACTTAAGAATGAATGATCTAATGCAATCACATGCATAGAACTTTGAACCTTAAACATCACTATTGAAACTGAATATAGAGTATTAATGACTTCAAAAGTTACATCTGAAGTCCTTTTGGACAATTAGATTCCAATCAGAGGGCATTAAGATACAAAACTGTGATATGTTAAAATTCAAGAAATATTATTGTCCATCACCTTTGTTATACAGATGAATTTTGTCCCCTTGATCTGTTCACTCAGAGCACTGCAGGAAGCCTAACTAACCCAGCATTATAGGCCATTAACAGCATAGTTGTAATTTGAAAGGTGCCATGAGGCTTTGACTTCCCAAGAAAACTCTTCCTCTATCATTATGCTTCACTTTCTAAGTGGTTTTATTTCCTAGTGAAATTACCATATTTATATCACTTAAGAGAACAAAAACTATTGTCTCCAGAAGGTTATTTAAAATCCTTGTTTCCTGAGGACCCTAGTTTCCTTCATTCATCACATCAGTGGGGAATCTGTACCTCAGATCAGTTCATGAGACTTCAGAAGGGGAAAAAAAAGAGAAATGCAGGACAGGTAAGTTCAGAGTCATAACTATCAATTTCTGCACCTGAGGTAAGTGACAATGGTAGAGGGCAACAGGAGCAGGATAAGGGTGAGGGAATAGAATTGCAGGTGAAATGTAGCCTCCAGGGAAAGGAAGTATCTTCTAGGACATCATAAGGTTTCTATGTAGCCAAAGCAGAGAAAATACTCTTAGGATGAAGTCAGTGCCACTGAAGCAGGATGCAAAGGGGAAGAAGTGCCTTCTCAACTCCCACCCCTCTATCCAAGACAAATTCCTGGTCAACTTACTCTGGGTTCTGAATAAGGCTAATAGGGTAAAGGGACTGAGGGCAGATGATCAGAATATGATATACTATGATACCCTACATGACTTGCAAGAGAGGATGCTAAAGAATAAAGACACCTCCCACCCCTGTCTTAGTCTTCATATATACAAAATGAGTTTATTTGACCAAATGACTTTTAAGTTCCCTTTGGGCACTAACAATCTAAAATATCAACTTCAAGGATATGTCCCAAGTTACCTGGGGTTTAGCTCTCACCAACCACCCCTTTACCTTTCCCTGGCTTCTAGGTTTATTATTTTTTTGAATGAGCATTTATTATCAGACCATGTTCTAGGCATTTTGCTAAGCGCTTTACAAATATTATCACATTTAATCCTCACAAAAGCCTTGGGAGGTAGGTGCGATTACACCCTTTTACATTTGAGGAAACTGAGAAACACAGAGAGAAGTTAAATGACTTTCCCAAGGTCACATAGTACATGAGGACAAATTTGAACTCAGATCTTCCTGACCCCCAGGCCAAACTCTGTAACCATCATACTTCCTAGACAGTATCAGAGAGTAAATAAAATGGAGAAAAATCAAGAAGGGATAGTAAAGAATTTTAGAAAGAGTATTGAACTAGACTACAGGAGACCTGCATTTATAGACCTCATTTTGTCAACTGCAAAAACACCATCATGTTTTAAAATACCCAGTCCTTCATTAACCACTAGGGCCTATGAGATTGTATTGAGTTTTGCTTTGTAATGAAATACAGAAACAAAATCAGACAATCACTCTAGGGCAAAACTCCCATAACAGTAAATTAACTAACTTGCAGAAAGGCACTAACCCTGACTTCTTAGCAACTAACTTCATATCTGATCCCAAGGGGCAAAAAGATTTTTTTAGAAGATTTGGAGCCACTTGGTAAAAAGAAAAAGTTCTCTTCTCTGTGCCTTAGTTTCCCTAACTACAAAATGAAAGTAATAGCTCTCATTTAAAAAGTGCTTGATTTGCAAAGAATTTGGCAAACATTATCTCATTTGACCATCATTCCTCCTATGAGGTTTATAGATGAGAATACTGAAGCTCAGAGAGGTCACTAACTCATCCAGTGGTTGGGGCAGAATTTAAGCCCAGTTCTTCCTGATTCCAGGCTGCCTCTCAAATTGGATTAGATAATATCTAAAGACCTTTAAATTCTCTATGTCTATGTTTCTATGACTCAGTGAGAAATATAGAAAATCAATTCTTGATTATCTTTCCTACTGAAAGGAAGGAATGTCTGTGTAATTCAAAATAATAGAGAATAACAAAATCATTAATAAATGACTTTAAAGCAGTTATACACTGTGTCTGTCTTTCTCTACAAGCTTAACCTCCTGAAACACATATTGTTCTAATTAATGCTGCATTGGGTTTGTACACTGACCACACTCACTGAATGTGGGAAAGAGGGGACTCAGAAATATTCAGTTTCTATTCAACTATCAGACAAAACTAAAATACAAGAAATGGATACACAGTGGTATTAACTGTACCATCTGTACCTAGGTGTTGGGAAGCCATATGAAAATCACACATAAAACCACTGCCAACAGAAACATAACTTTCTGGCTTAAGTCAAAAGATAGGCTCCAAGTTCTGAGAATCAAAGTTACGTCAGAGACTATTTAGTTCAATTCTTCAGACCCATTTTACATATGAGGAAACTAAGAGGAGAGATGACTTGTTTCATATGGGGTTGGATCCAGCTGGATCTCAATCCTGGATCTTCTAACTTCTGGGAAACTTCTTTTTTTTTAATTGTTTTTTTATTAAAGATATTATTTGAGTTTTACAATTTGGGAAACTTCTAACTTCTAACTCCTACTCTTCTTTTCTGCCATGCCCAGCAGCCTCCTGGACTCAGCACTGCTCAAAAGACTTCACAAGACATCCACTTGAAATGTTGAAAATTGCTTCAACCAAGCTATAAATGTCATTCTGGAAGCTCTATGAAAAATGTGTCTCCTTAGTAAGTGAGACTTAATGTGAAAATACAATGGGATTCCCATGGAATTAAATTCTTAATCTCCCCAAGGACACAACTATTTGCCATTTATAGTGTGTGAGTCTAATAAATACAAAGGAAGTAATAATTCACTGTTTATTATTTTAACTAGTAGAGAAGAATGAGCCTTCCTAGGATGGGCAGTGCAGTCTGCTTTCTATCTAACAGCAGCTGTGTCTTGGAAAAAATGAGGAGCTAAAGAATCCAATCCCATGGTCACCTTGGAAATCATCAGGCACTGACGGCCCAACATGTGAGATCTTCAGTCCCTTACTTCCCTCCTGCTGCCACAGCTGCCAACATTCTGACCAGCTCACCTATCCCCAGGGCCTTCACTAGAGAGGTCAAATGAGAAAGTAAAACCAAAGTGCACTCTGGTCTTTCTTTTCTTCTTTTCATTATAACACAAATGAAATAATTGGTTGTGAACTGACAAGTGATGTTTGAAATCAGGTTTTGGCACTATCTGTAGGTAGCAGTTTAACTAGGGCAAAGTGCCCATTGCCTAACACAGAGCAATAAATCCCTTTTCATTCCATCCATTCCTTCAATGAGCATTTATTAAGCTCCTCTTCTGTACTAGATGCTGTGATAAGCACTGGCATGAGGAAGGCTCTTCTGCCCCCAAAATTTCTCCCTCACCAAGGGTCCTTAGAAGCAAAAATGTTTTGGAAAAGAAAAACCACAACAATAACAACATCCAGTATTTCCTGCTCTCTGCTGGTTTTCTTTTTTTAAAACATAAATACCCCTGGAAAAAATAATTCATTCAGTCTCTAACATCTCTGTGTGAATGTGTATATCAGCTTACTTCTCTAAGATAGGAGCAACTGTCTCCGGTTTAAGAAGAGTCTGTGGCACCTCTGTAGAAACACTCCTCTATTGTCTTGAAAGCTGGTCATCTTTATTTCTAACTCTTACCTATCTCCTGAACTCTAGATCCTCATCTCCAGTTGCAACTGCCTTTAGAATATCTCTACTTTGGGGCAGCTAAATGGTGTAGTAGACAGAGCACCAGCCCTGAAGTCAGGAGGACCTGGATTCAAATGTGGCCTCAGACACTTAATAATTGCCTAGTTGTGTGGCCCTGGGCAAGTCACTTAACCCCATTGTCTTAAATAAATTTAAAAAAATTTTTAAAAGAATAGTTCTACCTGAATTCTGTTGAACCTTTGCCTTTCTGTCCTTTTGTTCCCTAGATGGCTCTCCTCCTTTTAAATTTGCCTTAGATCATACATAGCTTTGACTTTTCCCTGTAGTTCTTTCTGAATTCTCAGTCCCAATTATCCCTTGTCTATCCTATTCTATGACCACCAGACCTCCAGTTTTGAAATGTGTAACTACAGCCCACATAAATGCCACAATCATAAAAGGATCAAGAAAGTAATGGAAAGATGCCCCCCATATTATCTCAGGAATATTTAAATAGGGCATAGAGTCTTCTAGAATTTAAAAAAAGAGAGAAAGAAAATTCTGTCATTCAGGTTCCTCACCAGGTATGCTTGTTTACCTCCAAAAGTTTTAACACCAGATACATTTCAAACTGACAGAAGGTGGACCCCAGAAGCTTGGCACAGATGAAATTTGATTCAGTGGATTATTGGCTATACAATGTTAGTTCTGCAGCCAGCAGATTGACTGGGCCTTCATTGCCACGTAGTTAGGACACTTTGTCCAATTTGGATAGGACGCATCTCCAATCTTAATGAAGCCTTGGTTGCTAAAGTCTATGCTACATAAAAGAGAGTGAAAGGCGGGGGTGAATGAGACTATGACAGTCCCAGAAGAGGCGATGTTTTGTGTTCCCTCTTTGAGCTCTGTAGAAGCAATTAGTCAGCCAGCCGGGTTCCTACAGCTTTCATCCTCTTCATTCAAGTGATGATCTCTACGCACAACGGAGTACTTTTCAAAGCTGTAGCCATGGCTTTTAAGGGAATGCAGCCATGTCTATTTCCATTTTATTCAAAATTCACAGTGGGGGAAAAATGATTGTTCTTTCCCAAATAGAAGAGAGGATGAAACTTGGAGGAAGCTAAAGAGAATCTATATTTAAGATGTCATCAATGTAGAGAGATTAGACACATGATGCCTTCTGAGATTTGTTCAGTATCAGAATCAAGAGGCCAGGGAACACAATGGAAAATGCATTGGAGGCAGAGACCTTGGATTTAGATGCTGAACTATGTGTCATCTGTGTAACATCTTGAGTAATAACTTTCTGGGTCTCAGTTTCTTCTTCTATGAAAAGAGGGGGATTGAGCTACATGGCCTCTGAGGCCCCTCAAGTCAGAGAATTACATCCAGATTATAATCTAATTATCTTTTTTTTTGCATCTTCATTAATATAATTTTGTGCCTAGAAAAGCCCATTTTCTACCATTGTAAATCCTTGTTCAGTTGTTTCAAGTCATGACCTTTTGTGACTCTATTTCAGGTTCTCTTGACAAAGATACTAGAATGATTTTGCTATTTTCTTCCCCAGCTCATTTTACAGATGAGGAAACTGAGACAAACAGGATTAAGTGATTTACCCAAGGTCACGTAGCTAATATCTAAAGGCAGATTTGACCAAAGGTCCTCCTGACCACAGTCCAAGTATTCTATCCAATCCAATACCTAGTTGCCCAAATTTAAATCTTACTTGACCTTTAAGACTCAGTTAAAATCCTTTCTTGAAATTATCTGTTCTAACCCTTCATATTATAGATTGGACAGCTAGGTAGCAAAGTGGATTGAGTTCTCTGTCTGGAGTCAGGAAGACTTATCTTCCTGAATTCAAATTTGACTTCAGACACTTACTAGCACTGTGACCCTGGGGAAGTCACTTGACCCAGTTTGCCTCAGTTTCCTCATTTGAAAATAAGCTGGAAAAGAAAATGACAAACCATTCCTATATCTTGCCAAGAAAAGCCCAAATGAGGTCAAGAAGAGTCACACATGGCTGGAACAACTAAATAACAACAACATTTTACAGATAAGAAAGCTGAGGCTCAGATAGGTGAAATGGCTTGCCTGGGGGGCAAGACAGAAGAGGCAGAGCTAAGATTCAAACTCAGATTCTCAGACTTCAAATCCAGGTAACATTTCCATGGCACCCTCCTGTCTTCCCAAATCCCACTTCTTTAAGCTCATACCTCACTTATTGCTTACATACATAATTTCATGCACAATTATTTCAGGCAATCAATAAAGAATTAAGCATTTCTTATGTGCTCGGCACTAGGCAAGGGAATAGAGATTTTAAAAAGATGTAAAAGACAAACCTTGCCATCCAGAGCTTAAAATCAAATGGGGGACACAACATATAAACATATATGTGTGTGTGTGTGTGTGTATGTGTGTGTGTGTGTGTACATATATATATATATATATGGAGAAAGCTCTATACAGAATAAATATGATATAATTAACAGAAGAAAGGCACTAGAATTAAGAGAGGATAAAATATTAATTAGGATTTAAAAGAAATTAGAGACGCGATACAGAAGAGGAAGAGCATTCTTTCAAGCAACCAGGAGGCCAGTGACCCTGAATCAGGGTACACATTGGGAAGTAAGTTGCAAAAGAAGCTCAATTTGATCCTGGAGACAATAAGGAGCCACTGGAATTTATTGAGTAGAACAGTGACATGATCAGACCTGACCTCTAGGAAAATCATTTTAGTGGCTGAAGAGAGGACAGATTAGAGTAAGGAGTGACTTGAGGCAGGTAAGCCCACAAGAAGGATACCTCCTGTTTGTACAACCAACCTATAATCTCTGTAAGGGCAGGGATCTTGCCCTGTATTTCTCTCATTTCCTTAACATTGCCTAGAAGCATACTGAGCAGGCAGAAGATTTCCAATAAATACTTATTGACTAATTAGTCACACTGAGTCAAGTTTCCAGGGGCAGTAGACTTTGAAGAGGCAGAGCAGACATTGTTCTAGTCTTTAGAGAATTCATAGTTTGACGTAGAGAGTGGCATAATAGATTTTCACAATGCTTCAACAGTTGAACCATCTGTAACTTCCTTAATATATGTTTCTTCCACCAACACAAATTACAATTACAAATCTCTGTATCTTAACAGATGCTCTCCAAGAGTGACCACAATAGAAATATTAACTTGTGGCCAAGACAGTGAGGAGTTTTTCTGAACCTAGTTAGGCTGATGCTCAGACAAACGACATAAAGACAATTGTTATTGCTATTCTTGATGTTTTAAATATTTAGCACTTTCCCTAATGTATAGTAATCATTATATAAGACAGAAAGACTCATCTTTCTGTGTTCAGATCCCATCTCAGACATTAGCTATGTGATGCTGGGTAAGTTATTTAACCTTGTTTGCCTCAGTTTCCTCATATGCAATGTAAAATGTGTAAAATGAGCTGGAGAAGCAAATGGCAAACCTTAAGTATGTTTGCCCAGAAAACCCCAAATCAGGTCACAAGAAGTCAAATGAAACTGTAACAAATGAACAACAAACAACAAAAGCATTTTATCAATGTTAGCTAGTAGTAGTCATAATTACCGTCATTGTTATCATTATATTGTGGTCATAATCATACTTGTAGTAGTAGGAATCTGCTAGAGATTCCCTCTGTTGGCATAGTCATCAAGATCCCAGGCAGAATCAATCTCATACCACAATGAGACACTGGAACAGGTCTTTATAAGGTTCTAGTGAGATTGTAGATATTAGATGTATTTGTGGTGACAGTGAAGTCTGTCCACGAATATTAAACTCTCATAGGAATATCTTTCTCCTGAAGAATTACTTTTAAATCTTCTGAGGAGCTTAATTGTTACAAGCAGTTCATATATATTCTCCAATAAATGTAAAATTCCTTAAGGGCAGATCCTGTTTATTTCTTCAATGTATCTAGGGTTCCTGCTATATAGTAGGCACTTTTAAAAATACTTGCTGAAAATTATAAGATCAAGGACTAGTTTACCTGTCAGATCTATGGAAAGGGAAGCACTTTATGACTAAGGAAGAGATGGAGAACATCACTAAAAACAAACTAGATGACTTTGATTACATTAAATTAAAAGGCTTTTGCACAAATAAAACCACTGCAACCAAGATCAAAAGAAATGTAGTAAACTGGGAAACAATCTTTACAACTAATGTTTCTGACAAAGGACTCATTTCTAAAATGTACAGAGAACTGAGTCATATTTTTAAAAAAAAGCCATTCCCCAGTTGACAAATGGTCAAAGGATATGCAAAGGCAATTTACAGATGAGGAGATCAAATAAATCCATAGTCATATGAAAAATTGCTCTAAATCATTACTTATTAGAGAAATGCAAATTAAAGCTTCTCTTGAGGTACAACCTCACACCTCTCACACTGGCCAATATGACCAGAAAGGAAAACGATCATTGTTGGAAGGGTTGTGGGAAATCTGGGACACTATTGTTGGTGGAGCTGTGAACTCATCCAACCTTTCTGGAGAGCAATTTGGAACTATGCCTAAAGGACAACAAAAATGAGCATATCCTTTGATCCAGCAATACCATTACTGGGTCTATACCCTGAAGAGATGATGAAAAGGGTAAAAAACATCATTTGTACAAAAATATCCATAGCAGTCCTGTTTGTGGTAACAAAGAATTGGAAATAAAGTAAATGTCCTTCAATTGGGGAATGGCTTAGCAAACTGTGGTATATGTATGGTCATGGAACATTATTGTTCTATTAGAAACCAGGAAGGATGGAAATTCAGGGAAACCTGGAGGGATTTCCATGAACTGATGCTAAGTGAGATGAGCAGAACCAGAAAAACACTGTACACCCTAACAGTGACATTGAGATGATGATTAACCTTGATGGACACACTTATTTCATCAGTGTAACAGTCAGAGACAATTTGGGGCTGTCTGCAATGAAGAATACCATCTGTATCCAGATAAAGAAGCGTGGAGTTTGAACAAAGTTCAAGGACTATTCCCTTTAATTTAGAAAAAAACTGATATCTTATTGTCTGATCTTGTTATCTCTTATACTTTATGTTTCTCCGTTAAGGATATGATTTCTCTCTCATCACACTCAATTTGGATCAATGTACAACATGGAAACAATGTAAAGACTGACAAATTGCTTTCTGTGGGGGGGAAGGAAGTAAGATTGGGGGAAAATTGTAAAACTAAAAATAAATAAAATCTTTAATTAAAAAAATACTTGCTGAGTTTTTCATTTGCATTTTCCCTAAATTTTGATTTCACAAAAAATTCCAGTCTGGATGATATTCAAACAACTACTACAAAACTATCTAGGCATTACAGGAGGTTTCAAGTTCCTGGTATTCTCTAAGTCCAAAGGACAATCATGAGCTTTCTTGTCATCATTCTATTCCTTAAATCAAGTGTGTTCTTGGCAGATACCAGTTCTGGGAGACCAGGCTTTTAGTATTTAACAAGCTTCAATAGGAAACAAGCACAATTAGTTTAAATTTTTTTGAATAATGGGATATTAATGTATTTTTAATGAACAAGATACTCCAATTAGACACTTGTTGATTTTTGTTATTCTGGAACTACTGGAAAAATTTTCCTATAAGATGCATATTTTGTTTAAAAAAAACTAGTGTGGGGTATTGTTTCAGTCCATAAAACATTCATTTAAACAAAACTAATATGATTTGTAGAGAGATTATAGAAGAGAGAGATTAGAGTTAAACATAACTAACTTCTGTATGGACCTAAAGATTTTTTCAAAACACATATACATATTTTATGTCTTTTGATATATACCAAAGTTCTGTGAAATATGTAGGTGAGATATTATTATCCCACTTAACAGATAAGAAAACTGAGATATAGAAAAATTCAAATATTTCCCTAAGTTCAGAAAGCTACTTTGTTATAGAGTTTTAATTCCAAGTCCAGTGCTTTTTCCATGGAACCATGAATCACCCTGACTAGATCAAATCCTGAATTGGATTCAATTTATTTTTGGCACATTCCTCCCTATCTTTTAGCTTCTTCATGAATTAGGAAATAGTTCTATTTTTTAAATTATTTATTTATCATTACAACAACATGGAAAGATAATTTTCAACATTCATTTTTGCAAGATTTTGAGTTCTACATTTTTTCTCCCTCCTCTTCTTACCTCCCTGCCCCTGTGAGCAATCTGATATAGGTTATCCATATATAACTATGTTAAACGTATTTTCATGTTAGTCAAGTTAAGAAAGAAGAATAAGAACAAAAAGGATCCCAAAAAACCATGAGAGGGCAAACAAAACATAAAGTATAATTTTTAATGGAAAATAATATGCTTTGACCTGCATTCAAACTCCATATTTCTTTCTCTGAATGTGGGTGATATTTTCCCATCACAAGTCTAGGTAGTGATTCTTAACCTAGGGTTCATAAACTTGTTTTTCCAAATATTTTGATAGCTATATTTCAACATTTACAAAACAGTATTCTGAAAAGCAATTCATTGACTTTCCCAAACTGCCAATGGGTTCATGATTTAAGAAAGGTTAAGAACCCTGAGCTAGATCATCTCTAAGATTCCAGATAACTCAAACAGTTTAATTATAGCTAAGATCAATGATCACAATAGAACACCTTGGGACCCTTAACTTGTTCTGTTTTAGTGAAAGTTATTAAAACATGTTGCTAAAATTACATTCCTAATTTCAAGGAGTCATTTATGAAAGAGAGCTAATGTTCTTGTTCTCTGAAGGGAATTAATTAGAAAGGGAAAAGAAATGCAGCAGAATCAGTTAAAAAAAGGGGGGGATGCATCATAATTATACACATCTTTCATAATCCCCATTCAGTTATCTGCTCAGAGAGGGGAAAATAATACAAAGCAATGGGGTCAAGATTCATTCTTTAGTTACCATGGTTGGAGCAGTTACCATAATTTCTAAGGTGGGGGAGGGAGAATACCCTCTTCCTTCACATACATACTCCCCCAATATAAAAGCTTAGACATCTCCATACTACATTCCAAAGATTAAAAAAAAGAGAGTACAAGAGTTGAAGTTATCTCTCCTTTTATGTTGAAGTTATCTCTCCTTTTAAGTTGAAGTTATCTCTCCTTTTATGTTTAAGTTATCTCTCCTTGTCACTCTGTACTGAGTGACAAGACCAGGCAAAATGATAGAGTAGGAAGAAGGAAGCAGTACATCTTGGTTCCCCCCTCACAACTACTCCACAAAGACCTCAAAATAAGCACCAAACTACATACTAATTCAGAAATCTAAGGTAAAATCATAGTAAATCATTATATGAGCCTCAGTTGGCATGGGGGCAGAGAGGTCTGTGCACATAAAGAACCATGCATATCTGAAGGGTGCATCATGGATCCTTCCAAGGCAAGTATTGAACAGGGACTTGAACCTATATGCTTGAGGAAAAAGAAGTTCTTGATCTAGCACAGAGGGACAGAAGCCATTTGGTAGCTGTGTAATTTTGGAGCTCAGTCCCATTTTTAATATAGATAGAGGCAGTGATCTAAACCTAGGGGTAGGAGAACAAGGCCAAGAGTGATTTTCCACTGAGACTATGAAACAGGTAAAAAGCAAGAACAGAAGAAGCAGTAGCTGTATGACTTTGACTCTGGAAGTAGATGGAATAGATCTACTCCCTAGCACAGTCTGAAATCCATAGTGAAAGGTCAAAAGGTGAACCCTTAGTAAAACGGAAAATGGTGATATAAATGGAAGTAAATGCAAAGCTGTTTATTGAAGGACTGGGTCCAAGTCAATTCCAGCAGTAGGTAGTGGGGAGAGCAAGTCTTTAATAGAGTATGGGATATAGGAGGTAGGGTGGTATGGTTTCTATAAGGATTGGGAGCTGTTGGGGTCTCCATGGAGGATATGTTTTGTTTAGGGTTCATCAAGGTGATATTGTTCATTATTTAGAGTTTCTATGGAGATTAGGGTTCATGTCTTTAGGGACTTACTAGGTAACAATGAAACTCAGACCTGTATCCACCATTCCATCCTTTTAGCCCACTGTTCCTTTCTACAATAATCAGCTTTGCATTCACTTCCATTTTATAGTGCCATCTTCCTTTTTGCTGAGGATTCACCTATTGATCTTTCATATAACAAACTTACCAGGGCAGAAAATTCAAACCAAAGGGGAGTCTGAAGTTTATCACTATGAATCTATAGAACCTTCTAACTGACTAACAGTGAGTGGTAGGGTATAGTAGTGGTCTACTGGAGTTCCAACCAGAGAAAATCCTGGAGTTATGTTACTCAAGCCCAAACCCAAGCTCCAGCAAGGTAGGAATACACTTTGAAAGTTTGCAGATCCTCAAGCCTAATTACCTAGCTGTGTGGCCTTGGGCAAGCCACTTAACTCCATTTGCCTTTCCAAAATCTAAAAAAAAAAAAAGCAATGGAAAAACCCAAGATAAAAATGAGGACCTAGTATAGCTCAATAGACTCTCCAGACATTCACTGAACCTGGGCTTACTATAATAGTCAGTCAATCTTCTGTGGGCCTAGTACTAAGGATACAAAGTTACTAAGCACTAAGGATACAAGAAAAGGAACCCACCCCACATTCTAAAGGGAGAGACAATGTGCAAATAACTATGTACAAAAAAGGACTAAATGAGAAATAATGAATGGATGAAAGACCTCAAAACTAAGAAAGATAAAGGAAAGGCTTCTTAGAGAATGTGGGATTTTAACTTGAGGGATTTGGGGAGGCAGTGAAAATATCCAGAGTTGCTAGATAGAGAATCTTCATTTGAGGAACAGCAAGGAAGCCATTGTCACTGTATTATAGAGGGAGAGGGTTTGCAAGGGGTGCCAATAAGGTATAAGAAAACTGGAAAGGTGAGGTAGGATTGGTTTTTGAAGGACTTTTGAATTTATAGTTGATCATAGACATCACAGGGAATCACTGGAGTTTATAGATTAGGAAGATGACAAGGTCAGACCTCACTTTATGAAGATCAATTTGACAGTTTAGTAGATGATATAGGAAAGATTTGTTCACACTAGTCAGTGGGTTATTGCAATAATACAGGCATGAGGTGATGAAAGCCTCCACCAGGGTGGTGGCATCATCAGAAGAGATAAGGAGTCCTATATGAGAGATGCTATGGAGCTAAAATTGACAGGTCTTGTCAACAGATTAGATATGGGAAAGGGAAGTGAGAATAAGGGGTCAAGGATAACACCAAGGGCGGGCACATGCCTGATTGACTGGGATAATTATGTCCTTGACAATAACAGGAAAGTTTGGAAGGAGAGAGGACTTGAGAGGAAAGATATTGAGTTCAGTTAAGCTGTCTGTAGCACATCTAGTTCAAGATATCTAATAGCTAATGGGAGATAATGAGACTTGAAGTTAGCAGAGAAGTGAGGGTTGGATTAATAAACTTGAGATTTATCAGCATAGAAGTGATGGTTGAATACAGGGAAGTTGGAGCTGATAAGCTCACCAAATAAAATAGCATAAAGAAAAGAGGGCCCAGGAAAGAATCTTGTGGGACACCTACCATTAGGTTTGAGCTGGATGAAGACACAATAAAAGAGACTAAGAAGGTCAGAAAAAAAGTTCAAAGAAGGAAAGTAAGTATGGAGTGAAAGAATGAGTAACAAAAAAAAAGAGAGAATTCTACCAGAAAGAGCCTTTATAGAGGATGGGAAGTTGAGAACAGGGCAAGGAAAAAAAATCAATTGTTTATTAAGTTTATTAAGCCAGGCCCTGAGCTAACAACTATACAAATGCAGCATTTGATGCTCACATCCAACTGTGAAGTAGGTGCCATTTTTATTTCCTTTTTACATTTGAGGAAACAAGAGAATAAGTGACTTTTCTAGGGTCATACAACTGGTTAGTTTCAGGATTTAAACTCAGGTCTTCCTGACTCTAAGGTCAGAGTTTCATCCATTTATCACCAAATCATAAACAAAGAAGAAAATGACTACAAAATATCTATAAGGAAAGATTCCAATAAAAACATATGGCATGACAATCAAAACACATGAACATGAGTTTAGGCGGAATTCTTAGAGGAAAATGAAGCAAGAGATTTTTTTAAGAGTGAGCAAGAGTTTTAAGAATATAAATGCTTTTTTTCTGTAAAAATGGAGTATGACTGAGTTGGCTTAAATACAGGTATGTAACAACATGAAAAGTTAACCTGCATGCCTACTCAGAAATTGTTGTATAGGAAAAAATAATTGCTGTAAAAAATGCAGCAAAACTGTCATGGTATCTTTAATTTTTTATCTGAAAGAATTGAAGTCTTTAAAAACCATAGCAGTGATTAAGCATTGTGTATTCTTTAAAAAAAATTATCAACTATAATACGTTCAACACAAGAATTTAATTTTCCCTCATGTATGCCAATATTAAAAATATGGAAGAAAAAAGAATCAAAACAGATTTTTTTGTAGATAACCATGACATTTCTTTAAGCTGTTTTAATGATAATTCGTATAGAACACAGTGATTTCATAAATTAATTGATTTAAAAGTAGGTGCTGGTTATACATTTTTATATAAAAAATAAATTTTATGTAATGAAAAGAAAAAGAATATAAATGCTTTTATTAGTGAATTAAGGGAGCTATAGGGAAGACAGGAAAAGAAATGAGAACTATATGGAGAAACTCTTGGAAGAATTAACAACTTGGCACAAGAGAAACAAACTTTACTCAAGTAATAGACTCTCCAAAATTTAGAATGGAGCACAAATGTTAAAATGTTAAAAATGTTAAAAAAAAGAAAAAGAAAACTTAAGTCAGAGAAAGAAAACTATAGGCCAATATCCCCAACATATTATAATAGGCAAACTTTTTACATAAAAAATAGCAAGGAGACATAGCAATATATTACAAAGATTATACATAATGATCAAATTGGAGTAATACCAGGAATTCAGACTTGTTCAAAATTGGAAAAATGACTAGCATAGTAGACCATATTAATAATGGTAACATCAAAAATCTAATGAATATATGAAAAAATCTAATCAATATATGAAAAAAATGAAAGTTACCCATTCCAGTTAGAAATACTAAAAACCATATAAATAGGTATAATGTATCTATTAATAATCAGTATCTATCTAAAAGAAAGAACTAGCATTATATTCAATGGGGATGAACTGGAGGCCTTTCTCTTATGATTGAGGTAAGGCAAGGATGTCACTTATCACTGTTATAATCTTATGTAGTGCTTATGCTAGCTATAGCAATAACACAAGAAAAAAAAATAATCATAGTCACAGAGGAAACAAAATTATTTCCTTTGCAGATGACATGATTGTTTACTTAGTCAATTAAACTCTAAATCCTGATCAAAAATTAATCAAAACAATTAACTTCTAAGTTGCAACATATGAAATAATCTACATATCAATATCTCTATATATTACCAATAAAATCTAGTTGCAATAGGTATATAGTTTAATTCCATTTAAAATGAGTAAGAGTCAACAAAATTCTTCATTTATTTATAATAAATACGTAGAACATCTGCAAAAATGAACCTAAGAACTATATGAACAAAATTATAAAAAATGTTTCATAAAAATAAAATCAGATTTAAAGAATTAGAAAATATTAGCTCTTCATGGGTATGAGTCAATGTAATAAAAATGACAATATTGCCTAAACTATTTATATATTAAGTGCTATCCCACTCTGTCTTAAAAAGTCTCTACAAATTTTTCCACCAACTGTCTGTTTTCTTCTGAATTTGGATACATTTGTTTTATTAGTATAAAATCTTTTTAATTTAATGTAATCAAAGTTATCCATTTTATACCTTATACTTGCTCTTCATCTCTTGTTTATTCATAACTTGTTCACCTATCCATAAATCTGATAGGTAATATAGTCCATGTTCTTCAAATTTTCTTATAACCTCTCTTTATAAGTCATATATCAATTTTGACCTTATCTTAATTAAAGGTATAAGATAGTCTCTTACCAATTTCTCCCAGACTGCTTTCCAGTTTTCCCAACAAGCTCTATCAAATAATGAATTCTTATCCCCAAAATTTAAGTTTTTCCACATGTCAAATATAGGTTACTGTAATCATTTGCTGCCGTAAATTGTGTCTATTCTGTTCCAATGATCAATCTTTCTTTTTCTTAGCCAGTACCAGATAGTTTTGATTATTACTACCTTGTAATATAGTTTAAGTTCTTGTACTGCTAAACCTCCTTCATTTACTTTTTTTTCATTAATTCCTTTGATATTCTTGCTTTTTTGGTTTTTTCAAATAGTTATTTTTTTCTAACTGTAAAATAATTTTTTGGGAATTTAGGATGGCACTGAATATATAAATTATTTTAGGTAAAATTGTCATTTTATTGCATTTGCTCTGCATACCCATAAAGAGATAATATTTTCTAATTTTTAAATCTTATTCTGTTTTTATGGAAAGTTATTTTTAATAATTTTTTTCATTTAGTTCCTTGGTTCATTTTCATAGATGTTGTACTAGGTATTTTATACTGTCTAGAATCATTTTAAATGGGTTATCTATTACCATCTCTCCTTATAGATGTTTGTTTGTGATATATACAAATGTTAATGATTTATAGGGATTTATCTCAAATTCATTGCCAAACTTATGAATCATTTCCCAAATGATACATGAACAGGCAGCTTTCCAATGAAATAAAAATATTTTATAGTCATAAAAACATCCTAAATCATTATTGAGTATAAGACAAATAAAAACAACCTTGAGGTATCATTTTACATCTATCAGATTAGTAAAATAATTGAAGAGGAAAGTGACAAACATTGGAGGGGATGTGGAAAAATTGGAACACTAATTCATTGATGGTGGAATTGTGAACTTATACAAACATTTTGTAGAGCAATCTGGAGTTATGAAAGTTATTAAACTTCCAATATCCTTTGTCCCAACAATGCCACTATTAGGTTTATTTCTAAAAATGATTAGGAAAAAAGGATTTTCCAAAATATTTATTACAGCTATCTTTGAGGTGGCATAGAATTGGAAACTGTGAGGATATCTGTTGATTGGGGAATGAATGAACAAGTTGTGGTATATAATCATGATGGAATCTTACTGTGCTATAAAAAATGATGAGTGGGAGATCTTAGAAAACATGAATAGACTTTAATGAAACAATGAAGTGCAAAATGAACAGAACTAAGACAACTTTATATGCGAAAATATCAATATTGTTTTAAAAAACAGCTCTGTGAGGGGAAGCTAGGTGGCACAGTGGATAGAGCACTGACCCTAGAGTCAGGAGTACCTGAGTTCAAATCCAGCTTCCGACATTTAATAATTACCTAGCTGTGTGGCCTTGGGCAAGCCACTTAACCCCATTGCCTTGCAAAAACCTAAAAAACAAAAAAAAACTATGACTAAGTCATTTTGACTATTATAAATAACCAAATTAACCATGAATTACATATGAAGGAAGATGTTATCTGCATCCAGAGAAAGAACTGATAAATAGATGAATAGAATGATTTCAAACACACACACACACACACACACACACACACACACACACACACACACACATACATTGGGGAAAGGGAGGAAAGGGGAAAAGGAGAGGAAGGAAGACAAAGATACATGATAACTATTATATATTTCAAAGAAATAGCAAGATGTACATAATTGATTTGCAATTTTATGTGAGATCATCTTTTTTCTATTCTATGTTACAGAAATGCTTATTTTATTTCTTAAGTCCAGAATATTTTTTAAAAAATAGTGAAGATAAAAGAATTCAAAGTCTTGTCAAAAAATTTAAGTATAGAATGTGTGAAACACTTGTGCCTACCTGCTATGACATACAAACTATATGGACATAACTCTAAACAATCTTCACACAAATAAAATAGCCCAATAATCAGAGGAATATTAATTTCTCATGGGGAGAAAAATTTAATATAATAAAAATAATACTATTTAAAATGATATACTTATTCAGTGCCATGCCCAAAGAAGCACCAAGGGATTACTATGTACCGCTAGAAAACATAATTATAGAATGCATCTGGAAGAACAAAAGGTCAAAAATCTTAAGAGAAATAATGAAAAAAGTGAGGAAAGGAAGCTTAATAATATTAGATCTAAAACTGCACTATATTAATCATCTCAATGATTTTGTCCTGGTTAAGAACTAGGGAATCATTAAATAGAGCGGATTAGGTATACAATATGCAGGAGCAAACAAGCACAAAGATTACAGTGAATGGACTAAGAATTTGTCATTTGTCAAACACAGTAGGAAAAAAATGGAAAAGAGACTGAAAAAAAACTAGGATTACAGCAACATCTCAGCCTGTAAATTAACATAAGTTCCAAATAGGTTTATGACTGAGACATAAAAGATGATAAAAATAAATTAGAGGTATAAGGAGGAAATTATTGTAAAATCTTTGATTAGGGGAACAGTTTTACAAAACAAAGGATAGAAAGGATCACAGAAAACAAAATGGACAATTTTGATTATATAAGATTAAAAAAAACTTTTGCACAAATAAGACCAATTACTATTGAGATTGAAAGCTAAGTAGTTAACTAGGGAGGTGAGACTCTTTGCAGGAAATTATTCTGATAAATATTTTATTTCATATATATATATATATATATATATATATATATATATATAAAGAGAGAGAGAGAGAGAGAGAGAAATGGTTCAAATTTAGAATATCAAGAACTATTCACCTAATTGATAAATTGTCGAAAGACAGAAACAGGCACTTTTGGAGAAAGAATACCAAGCTATTAAGAGCCATATGAAAAAAAATCACTAAAACTAAAGCCTTCATAACCCTATGCATGGAGTATTGCAAAAGCCTGCTGGTTGGTCTGCCTGCCATAAATCTCTCCAAAAAAACACAACTAGAGAAATGCAAATTATTTCAACTCTAAAACTTCTAGTTCATATACATCAACTTGGCAAGGTTGAATGAAAAAGAAAAGAAAAAGAAGATACCAAATGCTGTAAGGGATGTGAGGAATTGGGTATAATAGTGCCCCATTGTTGGAAACTATGAATTGGTATGGCCATTATGCTAACTAGTTTAGGATTATAACCAAAAAATTATTAAACAGTGCATATTCTTTGGCCCACTGATATCTGTCTATCTATCTACACACACATATAAATAAACATTTAAAATTATAAAGATATGTATATACCTTAAAGAAATCAAAGAAAGAGGAAATTGGAGAATGACAGAACAAATTATGTTTATGAATATAATAGAATTCTATTGTGCTATACGAAATTCTGAAGAGGATGGTTTCAGAGAAACCTAAAAAGTGTTACATGAACTAATGCAGAGTGAAGTGAGAACCCAGAGAACAATTAATATACTTTGAGACATCATTGTATAGACAAACTCTAATCTATTCAATGACCAACAATTCAAGAATATTCATGATGAAACTTACTATCCATGCTGACAAAGTGGTAGACTCAAAGTATAAACTGAGATATATATTATTTGAACATGGATGATGTGAAGATGTGTTTTGCTTAATTATACATATTTACTAAAAGAGTTTACTTCCCAATCCCACCCAAGGCAATGCAAGGAAAGAAAATAAATTTTGTTAACTGAAAAAATTATACAAATATGATATAGAAATATATATAGATAAAAATACAGATGATATAATGATATAGATGATATAGATATAGATTAAAAGTCTTCAGAGTGAGCTGTGCTTCCTGGTTTAGTGGCTAATCTGCCATCCTTCATCATGGATTGTGAGTGCGGATGGGGAGTGAGAGGAACCTAAAGACCAAGGGACTAAGAGGAAAAATGATTCATTATATCAAAATATATATATTCTTTAATGCCAAGTCACATGTATCCTAAGAAATGGCCAGAGGAGTTCAGTCTTGCTCTTTGAAATGTCCTCCCTCATATAGTACCCTAATTTTTATACAATTTCAAGGAAAATATAAGCTATATGTTTCTGATTCCTTCATATTTGAATTTTTACTTCAATCAATAAGTTATTTGTTGTCCAAACAACTTCTTGTGATGTTCTGAGCCTTCTACAGTTGATGTTTAGAAGTTACATTCCTTGGGGCTGCTAAGTGGCACAGAGGATAGAGCACCAGCCCTGGAGTCAGGAGTTCAAATCCGACCTCAGACACTTATTAATTACCTAGCTGTGTGGTCTTGGGCAAGCCACTTAACCCCATTGCCTTGCAAAAACCTAAAAAAAAGTTATTTTCCTCACAAATTGAGAAAACTTAAACCTCAAAAAAGATGGTGACCTGCTTTCAACTTCAGATTATGGGATTTCTAAGGGTAGTAACGTGCATCCTCCTTTGTCTCCTCACTCCTAAAATGCCTGCATTGCTCCCTTGCCTCAGCTAGACTTCAGAATCTGACTTTATTCCTAGATCTCCTTCATTTTTCTGCAAATAATGTTTACTAAAGGGGTGGCTAGGTGGTGCAGTAGACAGAGCACCGGCCCTGGAGTCAGGAGTACCTGAGTTCAAATGCAGCCTCAGACACTTAATAATTACCTAGCTGTGTGGCCTTGGGCAAGCCACTTAACCCCATTGTCTTGAAAAAACCTGAAAAAATGTTTATCAAAGATGATATTCTGCTGCTTTAATACATACTTTTTAAAAAGTACTTTCTTGTGCATTAACCCAAGAGAATTAGAACTGAAGGTGACCTTGGAGATCAACTTGTCCAATCCCCTTATATTATAGATGAGGAAACAAAAATCCAGAAAAATTAAGGTATATGAAGATACTGTGAGGCTCAAATGAGACAATGGATATTTCCTTTGCAATTCTTAAAGGGTTGTGTAAATGATTGTTATTAGAATTATGATTCTACCAAACTTCTAGCTTGGCGATAACTTCATTCCCTGAATCTTTTACTGCATTCTCATCAAGTTCAAGAAATGTTGATAGAACAATGCCAAACATTTAATAACAGGTTCTCAGGGGAAGGGGGGGGGGTGTGTATGTATACTTTTACATTTAATTTACATTAGTAACACTTTCTTAAATCTAGACGATCAACAAAATAATAATCAAGCCTTGTTTTGTAGCAATTTCCAATTTCTGAGATATTAATGCTTACACTGAAAATTTAACAATCTGCTCTTAGAGCTGATTCCAGTGTATCCCTGTGATATAGAAGACCAGAACTCAGGTCCTATCCTGTCAAGTCCTCTTTCAATATTCCTTGCACATAAATGTGTATCAAATCGAATTCAATTCAGTTTCCAAAACATTGGCCAACCCAGGTAAGGGTTTGGGGTTTTTTTGGGGGGGGGGAAGCACAAAAGGACAAAAAGATTGGGTCCCAAATTAGACTTTGCCTATGTAGCAGGGTCCTGCACATAGCTAGTGTTCAAATAATACATGCTGAATGGATAAGTGAATGAATGAATGAATGAATTTCACTATTTTGTTTAGAATGTGCTAAGCACTGTTCTACTTTCCTCCCACAAATCTAATTAATGAACTCATGGTCATAGATGGATTGTTCAGTTGTGGTCTCCAGAATGGATGCCTGCTAATAGGGATGCAAAAAAGAGGTCATCACAGAAAGTGGCAAGCACATTTAAACATAGAATCATGAAATCTCAAAGGTGGAAGGAGCTGTTGTTGTTGTTCATCCTTCCATCTCAAAGAGGACCAGTGACATCATAAGGATGATGTCTTGACTAGAGAGAAAATTGGATTTACGGGAGGCAGCACAGCACAAAGTCATCAGCCTCACTCTTCTCCAGAGGTCACTGGAGTCCAGTGGAAAGACAAATCAAGACGCCTGGCAATGGTCCAGATAGGCTAGAGTAATTAATCAAAGATTCATTTTCTTACTACAGCAGATTTAAATACTTTTGAGTAGAGGGAGGAGAAAACTTAAAGCTCAAAAAAAACTACCCTAGGTACCTCATCTAGGCCACATTCATATCCCCCTTCTAGGGCAGCTAGGTGGCATGGTAGACATAATACTAGACTTGGAATCAGATGGCTTTGGGCAAGGTAGTTAACCTATTTGCTTCAATCACTCATCTTTAAAATGTGGATAATAATAGCATCTACCTCTCAGGGTTGTTGTGAAGAAAAATGAGATAATAATTTTGATGCACCAAATAAAAAGGAAGATATTTGCAGGAAGGAATACCTTTTCAGAGTCACCAAGAAATAAAGCTCTGGAAGAGAATTAATTCCCTGTCCAAAATCCATGAAAATTGTAAACAACTCTTGCTTACCTATAAACATCTTTGTCTTTGTGTCTCCAGCAACCTGATACATAGGAGTTGTTTTTAAAGTTCTTGAGTGATTGATAAATAATAATAACAAACATTTATATAGAAGTTTAAGGCTTGCAAAATAATTTGTAACTATTATCTTATTTGATCCTCACAACAATCCTGTGAATTGCTACTACTACTACTACTACTACTACTACTACTACTACTACTACTACTACTACTATCATCATCATCATCATCATCATCATCCCCATTTATATTTGAGGAAACTGAGGTTGAGGGAAATTAAACAATAGAGTCCCCAAACCAAAGCAATAAGCATTTAGAGCAGGATCAAGTTTTCCTGACTCTGAGTCCAGTGTTTTATTCTCTATGTCAATTTGCCTCAATTCAATTATTGCTTCCTTGATTAATTCTTCAACACTTCAAGTGACAGAGAACTCATTAACTCATAGACAGCTCTAATGTTAGAAAATCCTTGCTAAGTAAGCCTTGTGCCAGGGCTCTTCCAAGACACAAAGGGCTTGAACATACTTTGGGAATTTCTCACCTGTCTGGTTTAATAGATTCCACCTAGAAAATCCAGGAAACTTCCTATGGTTTATAAAGTCCAAAGAAGAAATTTCTTATTTACAGATTGAAGAAATAAACTGTGTGACAGTGGTCATGAAAAATGCCAATAACTACTCATGAGCAATCTTCAGTAAAGAACCATGTAAGTTCACTCAGTCCCCAATTGGATCTAAATCGGGTGTTTCCTCCTATTATCAGTTGATAATAAATTTAATCAGTGAACTTGTAGTAGGTTTTTGTTTTATTTTTAGAAAGAGGTCTTTACTACAGTACATGGTACTGGAAGATAAAGTGAGCATATCTGGAACAGAACATACCTTCAATGGCTTTCAAAGACTTTTTTACATTAAGTCTAAGATTTTTTGATAGGTTTGTTGATTGAGATGCCTTCTTACCAAAAGTGTCAGAACAAAAATGGAACAGTTTCAATTTCTCCCATAACACACAAAATCCCAGTGCAGGAAAGCAGAGAGAAGGAAACTGAAAGTCAAAAGGAGGCTACTATCTCTTGGGTTATGTCTTTGTACTTAGATAATAATAATAAGTACTAACATTTATGTATCTACTTTACTACATGCTAGGAACTATTCTAAGCATGTTCCAATAATCTAATTTTAGTCTCACAGCAGCCTTGAAAGGTAAATACTATTATTATCCTCATTTTACAGATGAGGAAACTGAGGCAAACAGGTTAAGTGACTTGCCCAGGTTCATTCGGCTAATAAGTATCTGAGATTACATTTGAACATGTTTTTCTGCCTCCAAGCCCAGCACTCTAGTTCAAATCTTAGACCTTTGAATTTATTAAATCTTATGGTTTATTTATATTTTGAGGTTTATTTATATTTATATTTATACTTGGGGTATGCATTGCTCCTAGGACAGTTCCACTCTCCACTGAATGCCCCTTTATGGTTTCTTCTGCCTTGGCAGGGGGTTAGTTTTCCCTGTAGGATGTTTCTAATGAAGTATCTGACTAGAGGTGTCTTTTCTGAAGTGCTTTCTCAGACTCCTTCTCCTGATTCCCACAGATATGACCTCAGAAGTCTGTCCAGGACTCATCAACTCATCTCCCTACTCCTCTCATCCTCAACTGGGTCACTGATTTAAGACATGGGGACTCTGAACCATTATGTCTACTCTCCACTTTTTCATATCCAACTTTAGCAAGAATGTGCACTCCCCAACAACTTTAAAGCTCGACCCTGACAATATCTCCAATTTACCCTATATGCATTTCCTATAAACATAGTTTTTTGAATGTTATCTTCCCCATATGAATGTGAGCTTCTTGTAGGCAGTGACTATTTTTGTCTTTCTTTATGTCCTCTGCAGCTAGCATCATGAAAGACCAGGATATAGTGAGAGCTTAATAATTGCTTATTGCCTGTTGACTAAGCGACTGACATGCTGCTCCAATTTTTCCCTAATTATCTTTCAAGTCCTATAAAACTAGCTAGGGATAACTGTTCAGTACTATCTAATGAACTAGGATAAGGGGAACTGAGGAGAGAATAGTGAAGTCATGTACTCCCGTTATATTATATACTGGAAGGAAGAAAGGAAGGAAGGAAGGAAGGAAGGGAGGGAAGGAGGGAGGAAGGAAGGAAGGAAGGAAGGAAGGAAGGAAGGAAGGAAGGAAGGAAGGAAGGAAGGAAGGAAGGAAGGAAGGGAGGGAGGGAGGGAGGGAGGGAGGGAGGAAGGAAGGAAGGGAGGGAGGGAGGGAGGGAAGAAGGAAGGGAGGGAGGGAGGGAGGGAGAAATAAAGGAAATGAGGAAGGGAAGGAGGGAAGGAGAAAAGAAGAGAACCTATTATATTCATATGGTTTCAAACTCTGCCTCTTTATAGTTTCCATCCTTTTATTTTAATTTTGTCATTTGAAGTTACACTTAGAATAAATCTAGTCATTCTACCACAGGACAAATCTTTTAAGCATTTGAAGATAATTCCAATATATCTCCAGGCCTTTGTTTCTCTTAAGCTAAATTTGCCCATTATCTGTAACTCTCTGATTTCCAGACCCCAGGTAGCATGAGGCAGCCCTCCAAAACCATGAACTTGAATGAGGCATTGCTACATTGATATTAAGATAAGACTGGAATTACCTCCTAGTAAGTCCCTTCAGATTGTATTTGTTAAATTTCCTTTTAGGCCTCTGAGGCTATTTGCAAGCTACTGGATCCCAATAAGCATTTATTTACTGTCCTTGGCAAGGAATCAGCCTACCTATAAAACATTCAGGCTTTCATTTTGAAAGCTCTCTCTTCCCTGAAAATACGCATAAAATGCTCAGTGATTATTTTTTCTGATAATAGAAGACTCCTATCTTGTTTCAACACCAATAATAGCAAAGGAAGTTGTTCATTGAATGAAGCTCCAAGATGCAGGAATTGCACCAAGAGGTATAAGAAAAGGAAAAAAGGGGTAGAGGTAGAGTGTGATGAACACCTGAGAAAGAAAAAGTAGTAATAGATGGGAAACCTCATGAAAATAAAAGTCATGAATATTTTTAAGTAGCCATTTAGTAGAGAACCAAATCAAAGTAATCTGTAGTAATGGAAGTTAACATACTAAGAAAGAGATGCTGACTCTGTGACCTGCACCTGTGTGGGTTTCAGATATAGCAGCAGAGGAGGGTTCTGCAAGAAACTCATTCCAGGTGCAAGAAGTCAGCAACACAGAGACAAAGTTGAGTCAGCTCTCTCCCAAGAGATACCAGATATTGGGAACAAAGTAAGAAATGAGGTAAAAATGAACAGTTTCCTCACACTTTTTGCCCACAGGCTCTTCCTACCTTCCCATATACTTTCCTCAGGAATTTTTCTCCTCATTTACTATCTAAAAAAAAGTTGAATAATCAACCAATTTGTGTATGGGAGCCCAGAATAGTACAACTATTTAATTGACTCTTGTTTTGATGTTTATATTTTTAATGTCTTTATTAAATGCTTTTTCTTTGGGATTTTTTGCTGTCATTGTCTATAAATTAAAAGTATTTTTGCCAGTGGGAGTCAAAGCCATATTTGGCATAATTATTACTCAAAAGAACACACACCCAATCAGAAGAGAATGAAAAGGTACTCCAGAGACAGAATATTTATTTTTAAATTTTCAGGGGCTCCTTTGTTACATAATTTTTTTCCAATGTCCAAATCATCCCTCTCCCAGTTTGAACACCCAAACAGTCTGGTTATCCCAAACACAACTTAAAACTGCAAGCATTTGACTCAGGAAATGAAAAGCATAATAGGATAGAGTCTTACTCCTGCAGAATTACTCCTCTCCAAGTGCCATGAAGTCATATTCTAAAATGTTGGGGCTTTCCCTTTCAGCACTAATTGGACAAGAGCCTTCTCCTCAACTCAGTTTTAGAGTCTATCTTTAGCCCTTATCCTATATCACATGATTGACAGCAAAGAAGTTCCAATAAAGAAACAATTGGTTGGGGACTCTGACAAAGTCCAATGGCCTGATTCCTTAATTGCTTCGTGAGAAGCCTCCATGAAAGATTCCCTAGGAGCACTTTGGGTTTGGGAGAAAACTGGGATGGTGCTCACAGCTGTTTTCTTGCCTAGTTCAGGGTTAAAAGCAATTATTAGTCCCAGAATTCTCACACTCACCACTGAAGTTGCTTGGGGAAGTACTGAGTCAGAATGTGACTACAGGATGTGGTATTATTTTTTTAAAAGGGAGTTGTGGGGTTAGAAGAGGAGGGATACATTGTTCCCAGTTTCCTCTTCTCTATGTTACAATCAAAATTAGCTGTACAACTTAGACACAATGAGACAGTAGACAAAGTTTATTACCTCCAGTTTTCCTTTCCAACTTCATGATGACCTCTCAGGTGCCCAGAAATTTCGGTGCTCAAATCATAGGATCATAGACTCTTAGAACTAGAAGGGGGGGTGGGAGTGGCTAGGTGACACAGTGGATAGAGGACTGGCCCTGGAGTCAGGAGTACCTGAGTTCAAATTTGACCTCAGACACTTAATAATTATCTAGCTGTGTGGCCTTGGGCAAGCCATTTAACCCCATTGCCTTGCAAAAACCTAAATAAATAAACATTTTTTTTTAAAAAAAAAAAGGATCTAGAAAGGGACCTTGCTTGTTTTTCTTTAACACTAAACAATAGACATCTGGGTAAAAAACAGAAGGGAAAAAAATCAATGCAACTGCTTATTTGGAAATATCCAAATGTATAGTGTTACAGTACTTTGACCATAAGTGTTCAGGCTATAATTCAGACAAAGTTTAATGTGCATCATTCTATATCCAAGAATCTCACAGTCAAAATGCTTTTGGTCGATTAAACTGGGGGTGGTTCATATTGATCCCTTAGAAAAGAAAGAGATAAATGCCCTATTGTAAAATGTTCTTTCATCCCAAGTGCCACTAGAGCACAGTGGATTTTTTGTAGTTTCTGCTGTTCTCCCTTTTGAATAAGTGATGAACTGGGGGGGAAAAGAGCAATGGTTCCCAATCGTTAAGAAAGATAGCCCACTTTTCATGATATCCATCACTCAGGTGAATCAGAGTCTGCTTGGTAAAGCACAGGACAATAGCCTTAATCTACTGATTTTAATCAGGCCATGGACAGCTTCCCACAGTTACCAAAAAAAAAAAAAGAGAAAGAGTGAAATTAGAAATTGATTACAATCATTCCTAGTTGATGGGAAGGGAATTGTAAAAGTAACTAGTTTTTTATTTCTGTTTTTAAGAGGAAAAGAAGGTGAGAAAAGTCAGACTCATCAATCAAGTTCACTGTACCTCTCTGAGTACATTTTATCCTCTTGATTTCTGTATCTGCAAAGAAAGGGGCTTAAAATAGAATCAGCAGTTCTCAAAGTATGGTCCAAGGACCCTCGGTTGTTCCTACAACCCTTTCAGAGAATCCACAAGGTCAAAATTATTTTCATGGCAATATCATCATGTTTTACTTTCTTATGCAGTAAATATTCATAGATATAGTTCACGTAACAAAAACTCTCAGGGAGGGACACAGTCCTCAAAACTTTTTAAGAGTGTAAGGGGTTCTTGGGACCAAAAAGTTTGAAATCTATTAGTTTCAAAAGTTGTTCTCTAAGATTCTTCATTGATCCAATATTTTGAAGTTGTACTAAGGTCCCTTCTAGCTCAGGCACACTATGTCTAAGGCCTAACTCAGAACTGATATCATATAGTCCCTTATAGTTCTAACAATATATTTTTAACTAATCTTATCAATATAAGAATTTATGCTATAAAAATGCTACAAACTAGGGCTTGATTTAATTGCTTTACTGATTGTTGAAAGAAAGTAGAAGAGAAAATGTTACTACAGATTAAATTTAAAAGGGCATTTCTTTTAGTTCCAAGACCCATTTACCCTCTTAAAAATTATTGAGGCCTGCCTCATTCCCTATTAATATTCACTATATTAGAAATTAAAACATGATCATATTATTATGAAAATAGTTATGACCATGTAGCTCTCCAGAGAATCCCTAGACCAGGGAGCAGGTTGTTAAACAGTTACCAACATACCTCTGCCCCCACCTCCTTGATAGTCATGGATTCTGAAAAAAGGACCTATATTACTTAGAATTATTCTTTCTTTCTGATTCTCAGGAGCTGCTACAAACTATTCACTAGAATTGCTTATCTCCCTGCCACCAACATGAACCTAGTTCTCAGTGTTCCCAATGAGGTTAGCTTCTTCTTTTTCTTTTTTTAAAAATTTATTTAAGGCAATTGGGTTAAGTGACTTGTCCAAGGTCACACAACTAGGAAATTATTAAGTGTCTGAGGTTAGATTTGAACTCAGGTCCTCCTGACTCCAGAGCCTTTGCTCTATTCACTTCACCACCTAGATGCCCAAGGTTAGCTTCTTATTGAGGTTTGATTACTTAGTCCAGAGAATAGACCTAAAAATCACCAAGTAGGTTACTCAAAGGACTAAAGGCTCTATAGACTCCTACCTCATCTCATTCTCATGTCTTCTGAAATTCCCTGTTGAAGTCATTGTCCAATATCCTCCAATTTGCCTCTTCTTTCTACCAAAATTGTTTTTAGATGGTCACAAATGAACTAATACTTAAAATACTAATAGAGGAAAGATGTTGCATTTTAATAGGGATCAACATTTTAAGTTAAAAGAGTTATTATAATGGTGAAAACTTTAATTTAGACATTAGATTTGGGGGCCTATAAAGGCAGTCATGTATTATGTATACAAATAAATCCTTCAACAGGGACAGGCTGGCATCTTCACCAAAGGAGTGACTACTCCAGATGTCTCTGGAAATAGACTTGACTAACAGGTGCCTAGCACTCTGTGGGAATCAAGTTACCTGCCAACTCTCCTGGCGAAGTTTGCTCTTGGCTTTCTCCTCAGAGAGAGATCTTTTTCCATCCTCAGAGTTAGGCCACTGCCCAAGAAAAAGGGAAATTGAACATTAAAGGGTCCCCGTTTGTTTATAAAAAACTTTATGAGACTCCCAGTTCTCTCATCTTGGGTGTGGGCTGGGGAGCCAGGAGGGGAGGAGGGCATAAAGGGAAAGGCGTGGAGATCTCCCAATTAATTCTCTTGAACAGAAGCACTGTCTCACTGGAGCTGATGTCAGAGACTCACCCCACACAGACAAGTTATGAGCCACACTGTGCAGCAGCCATCTGACACTGAGGTCTGACTTCCTGGCAAGCCTGAAAAGTTGCATTCCAGGGTGAGGTATCATGCTCTCTCTCTAATCAGACCCAACAGAGGCAATGCGCTCCAGTGAAAACATTAAGTGGCTAGGAGTCAGGAGACCTCACCTCTAGTTCTGACTCAACTGCTAACTTTTTGTATGCCTCAGTATCCCCAGGTGTTAAATGGGATGAGTAATATCTACATTAGTTACTTCACAGGAATTTTGGAATGATATAAGGAAAAAATGAGTATGAAAGCATTTTGCTAAGCAAAAAGCAATAGGCAAGTTCAAGGTATTATTTCCATTAAATTAACATACATTCGTGATTTATTATTGATGTTTACCTTCAATTCTCTTTAGTGAAGCTCACAATTTTTTGCTCATGTTCACACCACTATTGCAGCAGAACAGAAAGAATTATAGCAGTCTTATTAACTTTTGCCACTTGGCACAGTGGAAGAAAGGATTTGTAGTCAGGAGTCAGGATTCAAATCTCATATCTACCACTTACATGATCTGTGGTCACTTGACCTCACCGGGCCTCAGTTTCTTCATCTACAAAATGAGGGGATTGGAATAGATCCCTTCAAGCTCTAAACCAATGAACCCAAGGTTTTACTAGGAACAGTCTTGCTTTGGTAACCATGGGTATGATCAGAAAAATCTTTTGTTCAGAATAGAAAAGTCTGCTTTGATTCATCTGAAATTCTTATTTTCCCTTGTTCTCTTCACTAAGAATGTTTCTCCACCCTCAATCAACTTCCATGACCTCATCATGATATTTAAAATAATGGCCTTTCCCCACAGGTCAACAGCTACTAAAATAAATATTTTTCATCACTAGAAGCTGAAAAGTCATCAAAATAATTGTACCTCAACTCAGAATCATAGCTCCTTCTTTCAAAAAGAAAAGGGGGGGAGAAAAAGAGATAATGATTTTTTAATCTTTCATGGGAAATATACATACAAATCTATTTAGAATAGGTGCTTGAGGTAACTTTCTAGGCAAGTGAATGAAAGCTTGACCTTGAATTAATCAATCACAGGGGAGACTTATTCTTCCTAAGAATTGAATTCCCCAAAAAAGCTTGCTTTGGATGACATTAGATGATAATGTTACTAAGCATACATAGATTCTAGTTATCTGAGTTCAGTTGAAAAATACTTGATATAAAAGTGGGCATGAATCCTCAAAAAGTGTCATGAAAGATTCAAGATGGAAGACAGAAGATGAGGAAAATGGATGCATGTAGCTGCCCCACAGCTGCATCTAACTCCTGACAGTACTACAAAAGGATGGTCCCCTTCACCAGGATTCATTGGCTTCAAGCATCCTCCCAGTTATAGTTTCCATTCAGAGGAATTGTATGCACAAGACATCAGGATTGACTGGTTGCCCTGGCGCTAAGTGTCTATCCTAAAACTATTAACTTCATTGACTGAGCAACTTGCTAACATGCCTTTAATCTCCTTTAGATTTTTTTATGGCATGCTGATATACTCAGAGAATACAGAAGGAGTAAATTAGTAAACTAGTTTTTTCCTATTCTATTAGTATGCTCAGGCTCATCTGCCAACATGAGAAATGGAGCTCGGAGAAATCAGAGACTATTCTTAAAAGTTTGTAGCTTAGAAAATATATGATGGGGGCAGCTAGGTGGTGCAGTGGATAGAGCACTGGCCCTGGAGTCAAGAGTATCTGAGTTCCAATCCGGCCTCAGACACTTAATAATTACCTGGCTGTGTGTCCTTGGGCAAGCCACTTAACCCCATTGCCTTGAAAAAACTAATATATATATACATATATATATGATGAAAGTATCCACTTTTTAACTCATTAATTTAGGTCTATGTGTACATGTAAGAGTATATGCATATATAAATTTATCTATACATTGTATATGTAGAGAAATAAATAGGGCAGCACAGTGGATAAAGCACTTCTCTTAGAGTCAGGAGGACTAGAGTCTCAATACATACTCAGACACTTAACACTGAATAACTGTAATCTTGGGCAAAATACTTAACCCTGATTGTCTCACATCCAGAACCATCTCCAGGCATCCTGATTCATATCTGGCCACTGGATACATGATTCTGGAAGAGATAGTGAGACTGATGACTTAGCATAGCATCCCTTCACTCAATTTAATTCATGTACTTATCATGAAATCACCTCTCTGATATGTCATGGCCTTCTTTAAGAATGAAGGACAGACAACTCCAGAGATATAAATAGGCTTCCAATTAAACCTGGACTGTTTTGAGAACTGATGAATATGCAGAATATATTATTCTAGGTTGCCAGAGAGAAGGATGAGGCCAGCATGATAACAGAATATGGAATGTAGTACCATAGCTTCTGGAAGAAAGACCAATGTGGTTCTATGATAGAGAGAAAATTGGAAGGCAATCTCTTCTCAAGGTATCCACCTTCTTAACATTTTACTGACTTCAATTTGTCTCTGAGAATACAAAATAGACCTCCTTGGGTGAGATTTGTATCTGTCTCCTGGTTTAATCTTATCTTGATCCCAAATAAAGATTTCATTCATTCTTGAATAATTTTTCATATATTCTAATCTTTAAAACTTAAATGAATTCCATTCGCATGGATAAATTGGTTTACTCTCTATTCACTCTTTTTGATGGTCTCTTATGTAACCAGCACGTGGTGAGGAACTAAGAGGGAGAGCACTAGCTAAGTGCAGACTTCCTCTTTAAGAGTGATCAATTAGATAGTTTTCCTTCTGGATCAGAGTTTCACCTCTATACCACCAATAAATACCAGGGACAGAAGAAGCAGATCAATATAATTCTAATCTTATATAGTTCTTGCTGATGGGTAAGGGAAGGACAGAGAACACAGCTATGGCCTTTCTCCTGCTCCCATCAAGGTGAAAATATCTCTTAAAAAGAAGTAGTCCAGACTCCAGTTATCTATCCATTAAACTGAGTTACCTCTATTTAGATAATCCTTGTGGACATGTATCTTTTATGGATTCTTATGTATCCCACATGCATGTATGCATATGAGAAAGAGAAGAAAGAGTAGGAGACAGAGACAAAGAGAGAGAGAGACAGAAACAGAGACAGAGAGAGACAGAGAATGATGTTTTATATTTTAAATAAATGTCCTTTAGCTCCCATGCCTGGAATGTTCTGAATAAATATACTACCTAGAACCCCTGGTTTCCTTCAACACTCAGTGTCATCTTTTGCAGGAGACTTTTTTTTGTTCCATAGTGACTTGTACTTTTTGCACAGTAAGTTTCCTTGACAGTTTTATATGAGCCTTTATATAAAACTATATGTGAACATATTATCTCTTCCATTAGAATATAAACTCACTGAAGGCAGTGAATATTTTGCTTTTGTTTTTATATTCCAAGCACTTAGCATAGTGGCTGGCATATAATCTACTTGTCAATTGGTTGATAGATTTTATTTTACCATGATAGTACATGGTTCATTCTGACTGGTCAGAAGGAAAATTTCCAGGGGAAAAATTAAGGAAGTGGTTGAATACATAATGAATCCAAGTATTATTCTAAAAATCTGAATGTGGCAGTTAGAATCAGCATAATATTTCTTCAATAGAACTCAGATTGCAAACTGGCTTGGAAGTCAAGAGCCCTGAATTCCTGTCTTTTCTTATCCTAACTTGCTTAAGTAATCTTGGACAAGTCACCTATCCTATCCAAATCTCAGTTTCCTTATCTGTATACAGTTGGACTGAACTGGGGCACTTCCCATGAAACTGAGAAGATAATAGGATCTTTTTTCTGGGAGACATAAAAGATATGAACAGCCCAGAAATTCTTGATTTATTCCATTGGTCCCTGTGAGGGGGAGATTCCTTTTGACTCTGTGGTCAGACTTCATCAGCACAATCCCAGTCATAGGGACCAAAGGACCAATCAGCAGTAGCTGAATTGTGTATTTTCTATAACAAGGAGTCCCTTTTATCACAGGACAGGACAGAATACGTGTCCAACCTCCCTAGGAAATGTACATGCAAAATTAAGTTTTGGAACTAAATGATCTCTGAAATCCCTTCCTGTTCTGAAGTTCTTTGAGCAAACCTTGTTCCAGTGTTTACTGAGGGAAATATTCAGCACAACTCCCTCAGGTGATTTCATGGATTGGATGTTTCTGTACATCAAAGTTCAAAAGACTAATGTCCCATTTCCAACAAAGCACTTTTCTCTACATTTGAAACCCCTAGAAGCTCTGCTTTGGCCAAAAGGGTATAATAGAAAGTCAATTAAATAATTAAGTGCTTCTATGTGAAAGCAGTGCGCCTTGAGGGATTAAAAAGACAAAAATTAAATAGTCTCTTCCTCAGTCAGACAGTTAATAAGCATGTATTAAATATTTAATATGTGCCAAGGACTGTCCTAAGTGCAAAGAAACAAAGAAAAGCAATTACACTATACCCACCCTTAAGAAGTTCATGGGGGGAGAAAATATACTATCATATACATACTAATAATTAACACATACAGGACTTACTGTATTCCAGGATTTATAATTTGATCCTCACAACAAATCTTGGAGGTAGGTTCTACATTTTAAGATAAGGAAACTGAGGCAGACAGGTTAATTGACATGCCCAGGGTCACACAGCTAATAAAATTATATTTGAACTCAGGGCTTCCTGGCTCCAGTCCCAGTCCTCTATCTTTTGCTCCACCTAGCTGGAAATGGAAGGTAATGTCAGAGGGAAGGCACTAGCAGGAGTTGGGGGCTAGGAAAGTCCTCTTACAGAAAGCGGGATTTGAACTGAATCTAAAAGGAAACTAGAGGGGCAGCTAGGTGGTGCAGTAGATAGAGCACCTGCCCTGGAGTCAGGAATCCAGCCTAGCTGTGTGACCTTGGGCAAGTCACTTAACCCCATTGCCCCTTAAATCAAAAAAATTCTAAAAATAAGAAAACTAGGGAATCTTGGAGGAAGAATGAAGCTGCAAAGCATTTTGGATATTGTCGAAAGTCAGTGAAAAGACGAGGAGTCAGAAGATGGATAAATCACCATGGCCAAGGAACCTCAAGAAAGCCAAATTATTGTGTTATAGAGTGTCATAGAGTTGGAAATAAAGTAAGAATGTAAAGTAAGGTTGTAAAATGCTTTATAAGTCAAGCAGAGGGGCAGCTAGGTGGTGTAGTGGATAAAGCACCGGCCCTGAAGTCAGGAGTACCTGGGTTCAAATCCGGTCTCAGACACTTAATAATTACCTAGCTGTGTGGCCTTGGGCAAGCCACTTAACCCCATTTGCCTTGCAAAAAAAACCTAAAAATAAAAAAAAATAAAAGTCAAGCAGAGGAGTTTATTGATTTGGGGTCATGACATGGTCAGAACTACACTTCAGGAAAATTGTTTTTGCAACAGAGTATAGGATAGCTTGTCATGAAAAGAAACTTGGGGTAGAGAGACCAAGCAGAAGTCTATTGAGCTAGTCCAGGTGAGAGGTATAAGAACTTGTACTAAAGAAGGAGATGTTATAAAGATATAAATGATAGATCTTGATGATAAATTCAATGTTGGAGTGGGAATGTAAAATCATGTATGACACTGAAAATTTGAAGCCTGGCTGACTAAGAAGATGGTAATGTCCTTGGTTCTAATAAGGAAGATCAAAAGAGAGGAAGAAGTGGGGAAAAAAGATAAAGAACTCTGATTTTCAAATGTTGAGTTTGAATAATCTATGGGATGTCCAGTTTGAGATGTCCAAGGGGTAATTAATGACTTGAGGTTGAAACTCAGGAGAAAGAGTATGGCTAGATATGTAGATCTGAGAGTTATCTTCATAAAGATGATAATTCAACCTATGGGAAATGATGAGATCATCTATCAAGATAGCATAGAGTAACAATCAGCAAATCATAGGCCATGGATCAGATCTAACTTGTCACTAGTTTTTGTATGACCTGAAAGCTAAGAATATTTTTATATTATTACTACTAGGTCCATATCCCAAAAAGATCCAAGAAAAAATGAAAAATCCATATGGAACACAAACATTGATAGTAGTTCTTTATGTTATAGCAAAGAACTAGAAAACAAATGGTTATCTATCAATTGGAGAATAGCTAAATATATTCTATTATATGGATGAAATAAACTATTATGATGTCATAAGGAAAGATGAAGGGGATAGTTCAGTGAATCCTGGATAAATTGTAACAACAAAAGCAAAAGGAAGTAAAAAGAAAAAAATAGAACAATTTATATAATAATAATATTGTGACTACTATCAAAGCCTATTGGAATGGGATGCTCTCCTCAGCGATGGAGATCAATGCCCTGGGCCTGCATGAGTGAAGAGACAGAGTTAACAAGAGCAAAAAAGGAGAGAGACAGGATCTTCAAGACTCTTTAAGATCCAGCATCTTTAGTTTCTTCAGGTTCTTCAGTCTTTTTAGACTTCAGACACATGGCTTTAAGGAAAAAGTTAGACTGTGCCAACTCTAGGGGGTTTTTTAATTTATTTATTTATTTATTTAGTATTTTTTTCCTAGTTACATGAAAAAACAATTTTAACATTTATTTTTTCTTTTTTTGGGCAAGGCAATGGGGTTAAGTGACATGACCAAGGTCACACAGCTAAGTGAATATTAAGTGTCTGAGGTCAAATTTGAACTCAGATCCTCCTGCCTTCAGGGCAGGTTCTCTATTTGCTGTGCCACCTATCTGTCCTGATATTCATTTTTAAAACTGAGTTCAAAATTCTCTCCCTTTCTCTCACCCTAGCCCTTCCTCATTAAGAAAGCAAACAACTTGATATAGGTTATAAATGTATTATTATACAAAACATTATTACTATTATGGAAAATAGTAACATGGTAGAAAAAATATAATTTCCCCCCCAAAAAAGAAATTTCAAGAAAAATAAAGTAAAAAAAAAAAAGTCTGCTTCAATCTGTATCCAAACACAGCTCTTTCTCTAGGGATGGATAAGTCCTTCAGAGTTGTCTTGGGTTCAAAAAGCAAAGTTACTTTGTACAGATTACATTTCAATTTGCCCTGACTCATCTAAGTCTTTCCAGGTTTTTCTAAGAGCATCCTGTTCATCATCAAAATCCACTTTTAAGGGGCAGCTAGGTGGCACAGTGGCCATGGAGTCAGGAGGACCTGAGTTCAAATCTGACCTCAGACACTTAATAATTGCCTAGCTGTGTGACCTTGGACAAGTCACTTAAACCTCATTACCTTAACTAAAAAAATTTAAATAAAAAAATTCAGTTTTAAAAACATATTAATTTCAGGGGCGGAGCCAAGATGGCGACAAGAAGGGATCGAGTCTTAGGAGCTCTCTGATAAAACTCATCAGCTAAGGACTCTAACTAAACTTTCAAGAGACAGAACCCACAAAGGGACCCAGTGAGGCAGTTCTCCTACTCAAGGTAACCTGGAAAAGAGCAGAAAGGCTCTGCTCCCTGGGGTCGGAGGGGCGGCCCAACAGAGGGGTGGCCCACCAGAGCCAAAGAACTTCAGCCTCCCGGAGGCAGCCTCAGGGCGCTGGGAGTCACAGCTCACAGCAGTGGGGGAGTCTCCTGAGCTGCACCCCGAGGAGCACCGGGCACAAAGTGGGGGAACAGCGGGGGACCTCTGGCAGAGCTAGCACGTGGAGCCCAGCCCTCCGGGCACACAGCAAACAGCTTGGTCTTTTGCCCAGACCAGGAAACAGAAGCAGGCTGGCCGGTAAGCAGGAGCCCCCAGGTCATGAGCCCATTGAGCTGAGGGAGGGGAGTAAAGAGAGACTGCCAAACTCTGCCCCAGGAAAAGGACTCTGAGACACTGACCACATTCAGATCCTGATCCCAGTCTAGGCCCCCCCCATAGAACAGCAGGACCCCCCCCCACCTCAGCCCTGTGGCAGAGGGAGGTGTTTATGGTCATTCACAGACCAGGAGGGAGGACAGAGCCTCAAACACTGAGACCCTTGTGGGAGTGTCCCAAAAGCTCAGGAAGTACCCCAAACCAGGCCCAGGCTGGGAAAATGAGCAAGCAAAGAAACAAAAGGAAGACTATTGAGAAATATTTTGCAAATGAGCCCAAGAAGGATCAAAATACTCAGTCTGAAGATGAGGAAGCACAAGCTCCTGCATCTAAAGACTCCAAGAAAAACAGAAATTGGGCTCAGGCTATGACAGAGCTCAAAAAAGACTTTGAAAATCAAATGAGGGAGTTGGAAGAAAAACTGGGAAAAGAAAGGAGAGAGATGCAGGAAAAACATGAAAATGAAGTCAGCAGCTTAGTCAAGGAAATCCAAAAAAATGCTGAAGAAAAATGCTATTTTCTTAGCATGCTAGCTAAAAACCAGCTTAGGTCAAATGGATAAAACACTTCAAAAAGTTATTGAGGAGAAGAATGCTTTAAAAAGCAAAATTGGCCAGATGGAAAAAGAGATAAGAAAACTCTCTGAGGAGAACAAATCCTTCGGACAAAGAATAGAATTCAGGGAGATTGATGAATTTAACAGAAATCAGGAATCGATACTTCAAAACCAAAAAAATGAAAAATTAGAAGAAAATGTGAAATATCTCATTGAAAAAACAACTGATATGGAAAACAGACTTAGGAAAGATAATTTAAAAATTATTGGAATACCTGAAAGTCATGATCAGGAAAAGAGCCTTGACATCATTTTCAAAGAATTACTACAGGAAAATTGCCCTGATATTCTAGAAGCAGAGGGCAAAATAGAAATGGAGAGAATCCACTGATCCCCCTGAGAAAGAGATCCCAAAAAACCAACCCCTAGGAATATTATAACCAAGTTCCAGAACTCCCAAGTCAAAGAGAAAATATTACAAGCAGCCAGAAGGACACAGTTCAAATATCGTGGAGCTGCAGTCAGGATCACACAGGACTTAGCAGCAGCTACATTGGAAGCTCATAGGGCTTGGAATACAATATACCAGAAGGCAAAAGAGCTTAGAATGCAGCCAAGAATCAACTACCCAGCAAGGCTGAATGTCCTCTTCCAGGGAAAAAGATGGACTTTCAATGAACCAGGGGAATTTCAAATGTTCCTTTTGGAATGGCCAGAGCTGAACAGAAGGTTTGATCTTCAGATACAGGACTCAGTTGAAGCATGGAGATTGGAGGAGAGGGGGGAAATATGAGGGACTTAATGAGGATGAACTGCATGTATTCCTGCATAGAAAAATGACACTGATAATACTCATATGAACCTTCTCAGTTAATAGAGCAGGTAGAGAGAGCTTTTATAGTTGAAGCACAGGAGAAAGCTGAATTTGAAGATAAAATATGGTGTAAAAATGGAGTCAATAGAAAAAAGGGAAATGGAATGGGAGAAAGAAAAAGGAGAGGGGGAATAGTCCAAGATATTTCACATAAGATTTTTTTTATTATAATGAGCTATTGCAATGATATGGAAGGGGAGAGGCAAGGGGGAATGGGGGAATCTTTTCTCTCATCGGAGGTGGCTAGGAGAGGAAACAGCATATATATACTCAATGGGGTATAGACATCTGAAGTAAGAAGGGGGGGAGTGGAGGAAGGGGGGGGATGTGAGTGATGGAGGAGGGGATGGACCATGGGGGGAGAGTGGCCAGATATAACACATTTTCTTTTTTACTTCTTGCAAGGGGCTGGGATTGGATGGCCTGTCCAGGACCATGGGGCCAGGTGGATTCTGGGCCTAAGGGGTGGTATCGGGGCTCAGGGCTTCTTAGCCTCAGGACCAGGGATCTGTCTGCTGAGCCAGTCAATGACCCTACAGCAGAGTCAGAGTGAAAGGAGAGAGAAAATAGAGAGAGTACATGGTAGTGGAGAAATAAGAAAGGAGGGAGTTGCAATCAGCAATGGCAACGGTGGAAAAATATGGAAATAACTTTTGTGATGGACTTTGATAGATTTATGCCAAGTAGATAGGAATGGTTTGGAATTAATTAATCAATAAGCTTTTTATTAAGCTATATGCTATGCAATGTGTTACATATTGGAGATACAAATAGAAAAACAAAAGCAAAAAGAGTAAAAAAAATTATTAAAACTAGCATGACAAATTATATTAAAAACAAAAATTTAAAAATTACATGAGTATAACAATAAATGCAGAATACTTTCAACAAATATGCAATAAAAGCCCTTTTCTTTAATATCATCAAAAGTATATATCTGAAACTATTAATTTTAATGGAGAAAAACACTAAAATGTTTCAGCAAAATCAAGGAAATATACAAGATAAAGAAATTGAGAGAATAGACATAAACAAAGAGAAGATAAAAATCACAGTTAATTCAAATGATTTTTTTAAACCAGACTTTAGATTTTATTGGAATAGGGAACTCTGAGAAAGGAAATTTCTACTAATGCAAATTACTGCCTGTTCTGCTTTATGTTGTTAAAGAGTTGCCTAGAGCATTAAGAAATTAAGTGATTTGCCCAGGATCAAAAAAACCCAGCATATGTCAGAGTTGGGATTTAATCCAGATCTTCCTTTTTTTTCCCTTTATGCCTTATACCCCACTGTCTCCCTTACAAGTACTTGATGAGAGGCGGCTAGGTGGCACAGTGGATAAAGCACCGGCCCTGGAGTCAGGAGTACCTGGGTTCAAATCCGGTCTCAGACACTTAACAATTACCTAGCTGTGTGGCCTTGGACAAGCCACTTAACCCCATTTGCCTTGCAAAAATCTAAAAAAAAAAGTACTTGATGGATTATTTAAAGAATCCCAAGATTCAATGAAAAAAATTAATTAAAAAAACTTCATACTATTAGTCATATTCAAAATAGAACCACAAAATTATTAATTTACACATGTAAGCTAATAATAAATAATAAATCTCAGAGGAGATAGAATCAATTTCATTTATAATAACTATGAAATGCATATAGTATCTGAGATTTAAGTTATCAAGTCAGATTTGAAATCTATATAAATCTAATGACAAAGTATTTTTACAGAAATAAAAAAGACTTAAGTAATTGGAACATATTTACTGTTCAGAGTTAGGCAGAATTAATATGTAAAAATTATAACAATCCTAAATTAATTTGAAGATTTAATATTTACCTAATCATATTATTAAGCAAATTACTCAATAGAGTTAAGAAAAATAATCAAGTTCATCTGGAGTAATAAAAAGTCAAGAACTTTAAGTGAAATAATGTAAAAAAAATTAAACAAAAAGGATACCTAGCACTACCAGATTTTAAATTATATTATAAAGAAAGAATTATTGGAACTATGAAGGTGCTCCGCCGCTGTCCTTCACTCTCCTCGGAGCTGCCGCTTCCCCAGAGCCGGGGCCGCGGAAGTTCTTCGTTGGGGGCAATTGGAAGATGAATGGGGACAAGAAGGCTCGTATCTCATCGCTTCGCTCAACAGGGCCAAGGTGCCCGCCAACACCGAAGTGGTATGTGGAGCTCCTTCTATCTACCTTGACTTTGTGCGCCAGAAACTGGATGGAAAATTTGGTGTAGCTGCTCAGAACTGCTACAAAGTACCCAAGGGAGCTTTTACTGGGGAGATCAGCCCTGCCATGATTAAGGATTGCGGCGCCAACTGGGTGATCCTGGGACACTATGAAAGGAGACACATCTTTGGGGAGTCAGATTAGCTTATTGGGCAGAAGGTGGCCCATGCTCTGTCAGAAGGCCTAGGAGTGATTGCCTGTATTGGTGAGAAGTTGGATGAGGGGGAAGCAGGAATCACTGAGAAGGTTGTCTTTGACCAGGCCAAGGCCATTGCAGATAACGTGAAGGACTGGAGCAAAGTCATTCTAGCCTATGAACCAGTCTGGGCTATTGGTACTGTCAAGACAGCTACTCCTCAGCAGGCTCAGGAGGTACACAAGAAGCTTCGGGGCTGGCTTAAGACCCATGTCTCAGAAAGTGTATCACAATCTACTAGGATCATTTATGGAGGCTCTGTGACAGGGGCCAACCATAAGGAGCTAGCCAGCCAGGCTGATGTGGATGGCTTCCTGGTGGGTGGAGCGTCTCTTAAACCTGAATTTCTGGACATCATCCAAGCCAAAAACTAAGCTCTTCACGTGGTCCTCCTGAGTCCCATACATACAAAGCTAGGACTAGGCTACATTAGTCTGGTTTACCCCCTCCTCTTCCCATGTGATTGTGATGTTGGTTCCCCATCCCCGGTGGTCTACACCTTTGTCCATCATGTAGATTGTGTAATGCACTACTTCTCAGATCCTTCCTCTAATGGACCAGGCCTTTCTCCATTTACTGTAAATTTGAAGGAAGCACACACCAAAAAAAGAATCTATGTAGAATTCATTTTATTTTTTTAGGGTTTTTTTGCAAGGCAAATGGGGTTAAGTGGCTTGCCCAAGGCCACACAGCTAGGTAATTATTAGGTGTCTGAGACCGGATTTGAACCCAGGTACTCCTGACTCCAAGGACGGTGCTTTATCCACTATCCTAGCCGCCCTAGAATTCATTTTAAAAATTAAGTTGATTTTGTAGACAGATAATGAACATAGAACTCAGAAGTAATTTACAGAGTTGCCCAGTATTCTAAATACTAAATACTTGGAGGAAAGAATCAGAAATAAGGATTGCTGAGAAAACTAGGAAGCAGTTTGACAGAGATTAGGATTAAAGTCATATGCCACATGCCAAAATTAGCTCCAAGCAAATGAGAAAATAATATAAGATGTATATTCTTTATTTTTAAAGTAGAGGAGAATGGAAGGAGATATATCTCTAACTAAACAAAAGGTAGAGATAAGAAAAGACAAAATAGACAATTTTGATTATATTAAATTTAAAAAGTTTTGTGCAAATAATAACAATATTAATAGAATGAGAAGAGAACATACTCTTTGGGGGAAAAAAACTTTGGATAAAATACCTCTCTTAGGGGTGGCTAGGTTGCACAGTGGATAGAGTACCAGCCCTGGAGTCAGGAGTACCTGAGTTCAAATCCGGCCTCAGACACTTAATAATTACCTAGCTGTGTGGCCTTGGGCAAGCCACTTAACCTCGTTTGCCTTGCAAAAACATAAAAAAAATACCTCTCTTAAAGGTAAGAATCCAAGATAAGATATAAATATTTATGACCAAGAGTAATCAGTAAGTGGTCAAAGGATATGAGCAAACAATTTTCAAGAAAAGTAATACAGGGCGGAGCTAAGATACTGGTGTGAAGACAGGAATTCCTGGAAACTCATTCCCCAAAAAACTCCAAAAGGCATCAGATTATGACTCTAGCCAAAATGTAGAGGGGCAGAACCCACAGAAACACTGAGTGATGCAATTTCCCAGTCCAAGACAACTTAGAAGTTCTGCAGGAAAGGTCTGTTCCACCTGGACTGGGGGATGGAAAAAGCTGCAGCACAGCTACAGCACAGCCAGGCCGGGTGCCTGGGTCCAAGGCAGAGGGGGGTGGTTTCTAGACCTCTTGACCCAGGTATTATCAGGGACAGCCAGAAGGGGTGGTGAGAGAACTCTGCGGCACCAGAGTGAGTGCTGAGCAGAGCTATGGCCTCCGAGCAGCCCCACAGTGAGAACCTGCAATAGCAATTGGGGAAGCCAGCCTGCACCTCCAGAGTGCAGCCCACAGACTGTAAGGGGGTTGGGGGAGACTGCAGAGGTCTCTCTGCTCTCCCTGGGGGCAGTACTCAGCAGTTTGTCCACACTCAAATCCGGGTTTCAGTTTGGGCTCAGAGCTTCTCGTAAGACCTTGGAGGAATTAAAATCCTTGTGAATTGTCCAAAAAAACCTCCCAAAGGCTTGGAAGTGTGCCAATCAGTCATAGCCTGAGGAAATGAGCAAACAAAAGAAAAAGAATTTGACCATAGAAAATTACTTTGGTCCCATAGAAGATTCAGAAGATGACAAAATCAGAGCTTCGGTACCCAAAACCTCCAAGAGACATAGAAAATGGCTCAGGCTGTGGATGAGCTCAAAAAAGATTTTGAGGGGTGGCTAGGTGGCGCAATGGATAGAGCATCGGCCCTGGAGTCAGGAGGACCTGAGTTCAAATCCGGTCTCAGACACTTAACAATTACCTAGCTGTGTGGCCTTGGGCAAGCTACTTCACCCCATTGCCTTGCAAAAACATAAAAAAAAAAAGACTTTGAAAAGCAAGCAATTTAGGGAGGTAGAGTAAAAATTGGGAGAAGAAATGAGAGACCTGCAGATAAATCATGAAAATCAAATAAGCAGCTTGGTGAAAGAAATAAAAAAATATACAGAAGAAAATAATATGTTAAAAATCAGTTTAGGCCAAATGGAAAAAGGAAACACAAAAAAAAAGGCAATTGAGGAGAAGAATGCCTTAAAAAGCAGAATTAGCCAACTGGAAAAGGAGATTAAAAAGCTCTCTGAAGGAAATAACTCCTTCAAATGCAGAATGGAACTAAAAGAAGCCAATGACTTTGCAAGAAATCAGGAAGAAGGGGCAGCTAGGTGGCACAGTGGATAAAGCACCGACCTTGGAGTCAGGAGTACCTGGGTTTGAATCCAGTCTCAGACACTCAATAATTACCTAGCTGTGTGGCCTTGGGCAAGCCACTTAACCCCACTTGCCTTGCAAAAAAATCAGGAAGAAATAAAACTATTCCAAAAAAAATTAAAATTAGAAGAAAATGTGAAATATATCATTGGAACCAACCTCAAAAATACATCCAGAAGAGATAATTTAAAAATTATTGGGCTACCTGAAAGTTATGACCAGGAAAAGAGCCTAGACTTAATTTTTCAAGAAATAATACACAAAATTTCCCTGAGATTAGAAGCAGGGGTAAAATAGAAATTGAGGGAATTCACTGACCACCTCTGAAAGACATATCAAAAGAAAAGTTTCCAGGAATATTACAACCAAATTCCAAAACTCCAAGTCAAAGAGAAAATACTAAAAGCTGCCAGAAACAAGCAATTCAACTACTGTGGTTCTATAGTCAGAATTACAAGGATCTGGCAGCATCTACATTAAGGGATCATAGGGCTTGGAATATGACATTCTGGAAGGCAAAAGATCTTGGTTTACAACTAAGAATCAATTACCCAGCAAAACTGATCATCCTTTTTTCAGGGGAAATGATGGACTTTCAATGAAACAGGGGACTTTCAAACTTTCCTACTGAAACAACCAGAGCTGAACAGAAAGTTTAATCTCCAAGTACAGGACCTGAGGGAACCATAAAAGGGGTGGACAAGAAGGACTAACTATGTGGAACTTAATGATGCTGAACTGTTTGTATTACTGCATGGGAAGAAGATACTGATTGCTGATATGACCTTTCCTCATTCATAAGAGCAGTTAGAAGGAGCATATATAGACAAGGCACAGGAAGGAGCTGAATATAATGGTATAATATAGTAAAAAGATGGAATGAATGGATGATAAAGGAAAGTACTGGGAGGAGGAGAAAGGAGAGGAAGAAGCAGCTATATTTTACATGAATCAGGAAAAAACTTCTTCAATGGAGTGGAATGGGGGGAGACAAGGGGGAATGAGTGAGCATTCATTCTCATCAGAAATGGCTCAGAGAGGAAATAGCATACACACTTAATAGGGTATAGAAATCTATCTTACCCTAGAGAAAAATGAGAAGAAAAGGATGGGGATAAGGGGGAATGGGGGGGGGGGGAAGGGGGTAATAGGTGATAGAAGAGAGGGAAGATCATGGGAGAGGGTAATAAGATACAACACATTTTTGAACAGGGACAGAGTGAAAGGAGAGAGAATACAATAAATGAGAGTGGGAAGGAATAGAGTAGAAGGAAATATAGCTAATAATAGCAACTGCAGGAAAAATATTGAAGCAACTTCTTTGTTGGACTTATGATAAAGAAGGCAACTCATCCCAGAGACAGAGCCATTGGAATCTGAACACAGACTGAAGTACATTTTTTTCTCTCACTATTCTTGAGGTTTCTCATCTTTTTTGGGAGGGTAAGGGTATTTATGTCTACTCTCCAATAAGATTATTGTAATAATATAAAATAAATAAAACAAAAAAGCCCCCCAAAAGAAAAGAAATACAAAGTATCTTTACCTATACAGAAAAAAATTTCTCCAAAACACTAATAATAAAAAAAACTTTAGATACCACACTCCTAAATATAAAATTCATCAGACATTATTTCACAGAAATTCTCTTAACCACAATATCAAATAATGTTAAAGATAATATATATTTTTGCTAGATTGAATCTTTTATAGAGGTAATTTTTGGTAAGATATGAGTTATGATTAGACTGAATAGCCTCTGTTTCCTTCCAATTCTTAAGAGTCTGTGATTCTCTGAAAAAAAAATTAAAACAATTCTGATGTTTTACCTCATACTCAGAAAATTGTTAAAGATGAAAGAAGATAAAAATAGCCCAAGTTGGAAGGACTTAAGAAGACGGGCAATTCAGACACTGTTTGTAGCACTGTGAATTGTACTATCCATTCTGAACAGTAATATGAAATGATTCTAGGAAAATTACTAAGCTATTAACATATTTTGATGTAGCCATAAATCTACTGGGCAGATATTTTTATTGTTCATTTTGCAGTTGTGTCCAACTCTCCATGACTTTGTTTAGGATTTTCTGGCCAAAGGTAGTTTGCCATTTTCTTCTACAGCTCATTTTAAAGATGAGGAAACTGAGGTAAATAGGGGTTAAGTGACATGCCAATAATTAATAAATGTCTGGGGTGAGACTTGAAATCAAGAACATAAACTGTACTGACACCAACCCTGGCACTGTAACCACACTGGGCAGATAAAACAAAGAAATAATAATAATACTCAAAAGTAAATGACTAGAAAAAAAATTTATAGAAGCACATTATGGTAGCAAAGTGCTAGAAACAAAGTGAGTGTTCATCAACTAAAAAAATAGCTAGACAAATTGTGGTATATGACTACGGTAGAATATTATTGTGCTTTAGGAGAAATTCAGAGAAACTTGGGAAGTTTTGTATGAGTTTATGGAGAGAAAAATAAACAGAACCAACCAGGAGAAAAATACATGAAATGATCACAATACTGTTCTCTCTCTCTCTCTCTCTCTCTCTCTCTCTCTCTCTCGCACACACACACACATACACACACATGCACAAACACACATATATGTATAAAACCACTAATAGACACTAGAACTCAAGTTAATGCAAAAACTTGGCTCTAGGATACTGATAATAAAATATAACTCTTGCCTCTTAGCAAATAAAAGATGGTGTCCTACATGTATAGAATGAAACAATGTTACATATGGTTAGTGAGTCAATTTCTTTTGCATAACTATCTTTGTTACAAAGGAGAATTTTGCTTTGACCTAGGTATTATTAGAAAATAACAGTAATATTTATTATAGAAATGCAAATTAAAGCATCTCTGAGGTACCACCTCACATCTCTCAGACTGGCCGATATGACCAGAAAGGACAATGATCATTGTTGGAAGGGATGTGGGGAAACTTGGGACACTAATACTTGTTGGTGGAGCTGTGAACTCATCCAACCTTTCTGGAGATTAATTTGGAACTGCGCCCAAAAGGCAACAAAAATGTGCATACCCTTTGATCCAGCAATACCACTACTGGGTCTATACCCTGAAGAGATGATGAAAAGGGGTAAAAACTTCACTTGTACAAAAATATTCATAGCAGCCTTGTTTGAGGTGGCAAAGAATTGGAAATCAAGTAAATGTCCTTCACTTGGGGAATGGCTTAGCAAACTATAGTATATGTATTTCATAGAACACTATTGTTCTATTAGAAACCAGGAGGGACAAGAATTCAGGGAAGCCTAGAGGGATTTGCATGAACTGATGCTGAGCAAAATGAGCAGAACCAGAAAAACATTGTACACCCTAACAGCAACATGGGGGTGATGATCAACCTTGATGGACTTGCTCATTCCATCAGTGCAACAATCAGGGACCATTTGGGGCCATCTGCAATGGAGAATACCATCTGTATCCAGAGAAAAAACTGTGGAGTTTAAACAAAAACCCAAGGACTATTACCTTTAATTTAGAAAAAAACTGGTTTCTTATTGTCTGATCTTGCTCTTTTACTTTATGTTTCTTCCTTAAGGATATGATTTCTCTCTCATAACATTTAATTTGGATCAATGTATACCATGAAAATAATGTAAAGACTGGAAAATTGTCTTCTGCGGGGGGTGGGGGGAGGGAAGTAAGATTAGGGGAAAATTGTAAAACTCAAAATAAATAAAATCTTTAATAAAAAAAAGAAAGAAAACATCTATTAATAAAAACTTAAAAATATGAGAAAATTATAAAATATTTTGATAACATCTAGATAAAGCACATCTTCAGAAGTCCCCTGATCCACCAATCTAGTAACTTTGTTAAAAAATGAAATGTTTCATCTATCAGAATTTGTTCTTGATGAGGACATGATTGCTATTTAGGATAATTCCTTTCTTTTCAAGATGTTACAAATAATACTTTAAAATGTCTTGAAATTTTACCAAGAATTGAAGTCAAGCTAACTGGCTTGAATAAAATTTAGATATTATATAGCATTTATTCCTATAATATATTGTCTTCCTTTTTGAACACTGGGACAAGATTTATTCTCCTACAATTGATCTTATATATGTCTTGTGTGTACATAGTTATTTGTTCTCCCTTTTTTAAAAGTGGCAAGTCCTTGAAAGTAGTTTGCCTTTCTTTGGACCCCGAGTGCTTAGCATAATGCCTAGTAAATAAACTTGAGAAATATTTGTTGACTTAACAGTACCACTCCTAACTCCAAAATTTTTCAGAAGTCATTAAAATGTTTTAAAATTAAATTCTGCTTTCTCTGATTTATTGCAACATGTTTTCTAGATTCTTTTTTGTTATTGTTCATGACTTTTAGGTTTTTCTAGTGATTCTTAAATAATCTCTCTTTGACCTATTTTTCTATTCATTTTTTCTTGCTATGAGATATTTCTTCTATTTTCAGTCTTTTAGCTATTATTATTATTATTATTATTATTATTTAATGTCTCATGGAATTATTAGCTTCCATTTGGCCCATTCTGATTTTCAAAGAGTTCTTTTTTTCAGACATGGTTTGTGCCTTTTTTTACAAAGCTGATAATCCTCTCTTCATATTTTTCGTTCATATTTCAAAATCTTCTAAAAAGTCTTTCTTTACTCTTCTATGAATTCTTATCGCATTGTTGTCCAATCTACATTTTTCTTTGAGTCTTTGTTTATGGATGTTTTTAAGTCATTGTCTTCTGTGTTTGTGTGCTGCACTTCCCTGTCATTATGGTAGCTCTTCATGGTCAGGCTGTATTGTTTGCTTGCATCATGCTCTTTCTTCCAATTTATTTCTTGATTTTGGACTTCATGTTTGTGTCAGATTATGTGAACTTCTGGGTTGAAAAAGTGAGGGCAAATGTCCCAGACAAGTTTCTGCCCTTCTGCTGCTTCCATGCTTCAATCTAGGGGCCTGCAACTTTTCAGTGCTCACAGATTGGTGTGATCTGGAAATATCTGTTTTGCAAGTTCCTGATGTAGATTTGGGTCTATAAGATTGTTTATGATTAAGTTTCAGTAGAGTGCTATTTGACTTAGTTACTGTTAGCCCATTAGGAGGCTCTAAAGGTTCTGAATGATAATTGACCATTGGTCATGGTCTTCTGCACTGGTTATTCCTCTGCAGGCTTAGATGTTGAGCTAAAAGCTAGAACTGAATCTCTCCTGCTCTGCCCCTGAGCTCGGAGCTTTTTTAACTATGTTTCCAAAATTTGTTTTTTACTCACTATTCAGACTGGACCTATGCTCCTCTCCCCTTAAAATTGTTCTTGTCAAATTAAAACTAGAGAGGTCATATGAAAAAATGCTCTCGATCACTATTAATTAAAGAAATGCACAGTAAAACAATTCTGAGATACTACTTCACACCAATCAGATTGTCCAATAAGACAGAAAAGGGATCAATATTGGAGGAAGGTGGGAAAACTGGGACACTAATGTATTGTTGATGGAGTTGTGAACTGATACAATCATTCTGGAGAACAATTTGGAATTATGCCCAAAGGTTTATAAAACTGTGCATCCCCTTTGATCAAGCAACACTACTGCTAGGACTGTATTCCAAAGAGATCATAGAAAAGGAGAAAAGACACTCATGTACAAAAATATTCTTAGAAGCTGTTTTTGTGGTGTCAAAGAATTAGAAATTGAGGGGATGACCATTAATTGGATAATAGCTAAATAAGTTTTCTTATTTAATGTAATTGGATTGTTATTATTCTATAAGCAATAGCAAGCAAGCACATTGCAGAAAAATCTGGAGACAATTACATGAACTGATCCTGAATGAAATGAGCAGAAAGAACATTGTACACAGTAGCAGCAATATGGTGTGATGATCCCCTAAGAAACATTCAATTCTTCTCAGCAATACAACAATCTAATTCTCAAAGAATTGGTGGAAAATACCGTTCACACCCAGAGAAAGAACTGTGAATAAAGATCAAAGCATACTATTTTCACTTTTTAAAATTTGTTTTCTGTTTTTTTTCTCATGGTTTTTTACCTTTTGTTCTGATTCTCCTTTCATAGCATGACTATTATGGAAATATGGTTAACATGATTGTGCATGTATAACCCATTTAATGTAGGAGAAGGAAGAGTGGGAGGGAGAAAATTTTACAAAAATGAATGCTGAAAACTCTTCACACATAATTTGAAAAAACTAAATTAATTAATAAAAAAAATTTAATGCTCTTCCCTATCCTGATCCTAGCCATATAAATAGGTAATGAAAAATGAAACTAACAAACTAACAGGTACTAGTTCCTGCACCCACCACTAGTTCAGGAATATTCTGGGATCTCTTTCTTACCCAAGTGCTTTCTGTTTTAGTCTTCTGTCTTGACCCTCTTTTTGTCTCTGGTTACCAATGGTTACCAGCTTTTGCTACCTACCACTTCCTCATTCATTCCTGGTCAGAATCCACCCTAGAATCTGCATATTTCTCTGCCTTTTTATCCTGTCCTGGACTGAAAAAAATGATCAACTGATACTTTTTCTTTATTTTTCTGAGCATTACTCAGTCTGGTACATTTTCTAGAATGTTGAGAAAGAGGATTGGACAGATAGGTAAAAATTTCCTCTTACTCTACCATCTTGATTCTACTTACTGCATTTAAATTCTGCTTTCCCTGTTATCACTCACCATCATCTTACTCCAAACAGTGGTCCTATACATTCACTGATTCTCATTTTTCCCTCCCAATGTAGTTTATTTTACAACAATGCTTTTTAAACTAAAAGATTTTCTCATTGACCTTGACCACTCTTTGCTTGACTTTATTTTTTCAGGATTTTGCCAGGCATTATATTCATCATCCATTACCTGTTCTTGCTCTGTTCTTCCTTATTTTTTAAAGTTTAAGTACATCTACACTTGTACCCTCACTCTTTTCCTCTTCCTTGTAATTGTTTCTTTTTGTGTCTTCAGAATTTTTCTTGAGAACTTTCCATCTTTCTAAAGCTGACTTCTATCATAGAATGTTAGTCCATAGCATTTTACCAATACATTATCTTAAACATTTGAAACCTATTCTCCAAATCTGTTCTTCCTCTAGAATATATTTCTGTTTGTCAAGGTCTTTCCTAAAGTGTGACAAACAGAATTTAGCACAATATTCCAGATGTGGTCTAACACAGATTACATCACCTTCCTTACTCTGGAATTAAGCATTTCTTACTTAGCTTTTCATACAGTCATGCCACATAGAAGTTTGTAGTCCAATAAAATCTTTGGGTCCTTTTCATAAGATCTGTTGACCAGTCATGACTTCCTCATCCTGAATTTGTACACATTTGTGTTTTAGCACAGAGTAGGATTTTATACTGACAGTTGTTAAATTAATTTGATTTAGACTATTACTGTAGTTTGTTAACTCTTTTTGTGTTTTAAACATTGTCATTCAATGAATTAGCTTCCCAGTTTTTTGTCATTTGCAAATTTGGGAATCATAACATCTTTGACTTTATCTAAGTCACTAATAAAAATATTAAACAGTATCATAATAAAGACAAATTTGGAGAATTTATCCCTCTAGGTTGATTTTTGACCTGACTCTTTGGGGCCACTCATTCAACTAGTTCTGAATCCACATAACCATATGCTTAGCTAACCCAATTTCTGCATCTCATGTCCACAAAAAGAACACAAGAACTTCTGTCAAATGTTTTGCTCAAATCCAGGCATACTGTATCAATAGCATTCCTTTTGAGTTCCTGTTCTAGTAATTCTACAGAATAAAAAGACTAGGGTTCTTTGGTAAAGAGAATTTTTTAGTATTTACCATGTATCAGGCACTGTCATAAGTGTTGAATATGCCAAAGAAAGGTAAAAACACAGTCTTTACCTGCAAGGATCATGGTTAACACTATATTCTGGAATTTTACCAGACTAAATGTGTTATTTAGCCTAAAATGTGCTGAACAAAATATCTTCCTTTTAAAAAATAAGAATATCTATCCTTCTCCAAACCTATAGCACCACTTCTTCCCACTCCCAAAGTCTTTCAAAAATCACTAACAGCAGTTTTGTTATTGTATGTGCTGTCATTTAGCATCTTAAAATATAGTTCTATTAAAAATAATAATAACTATAATAATGGGAGTCTTCCAGAAATGGAATGAGTAACCTTGTGAGGTCGTGAGTTTTCTCCACTGCTAGATGTATTTGAGGTGGTGAATAACTTGGTGTGTTTGCTATATAGGGATTTAAGCTTTAGACAGAAGTTTAAACTAGGAGTAAATTCCCTGCCAACCCTAGAATTCTATGATTCTATTCCTTTTTTAAGGTTATTTTTTATTGCAGTTTCAATTTGGTTTCATCCAGGGGAAAAATTGCCCAATTCAATTTCCCCCTTTCTTTATTCCCTGGTGATAAATTTTATTAAGGTAGGTTAAATCCATAGATGGCATGAACCATAATAGGGTTGGGGGGGGGGGGGGGAATGTCAAAAGAATCAATCATAAATTGTTGATTTTAAATAACTAACATTAATTATATAGTCTTCATAGACATCCAAGTCATGATAAATTTGCCTATGGCTCATACTAGATTGTAAGATCCTTGAGGATAGGGGACAAGTCTTATTTAGCTTTCTTACTGTCCCAGAGCCCAGGGTTTAATAAAAATTCAGTAAATATTTATTCAATGAATCGTCATTCAATGAATTCGCTTCCCAGCTAGAGGTAGCCCTCAGAAAACGTCCTTATGTTTTAGTATTGTCTGCCTTTGACTAGGTAGAGATGTCAATATGTTTGTGAATATTACAGAAGGATTCAGAAGTAGCCTCCCTGGAAAGACTCCAATTCTTGACTCTCTTATCCCCCAAAAGAATTAAAGAGCAGAACTTCTAAATCTTTTGCTCTCACCACACTGTCAAGATGGACATAGTTCTCTAGGAGGAGTTCTCCAAGAAGAAGGAGAGAATCTGTAGATGGATACTGGTCAAAAAAAAAAAAAGACACACTTTTTGCAGGTAAATTACTACCCCAATTAAATGATATGCAAATGATTGAGTTCAGCCAACTAGCTTTTTGAAAAGGGAAAAGAATGTGCTCTTTGACTCTATTCATAAGCCCCTAAAGCCTATTTTTGAATCAAACAACTCATATTCTTTGGTAGGAAAGGAAAAGGGGAGGAAAAACCTGGTGGGAAGAAGACTGCTGGAATGAGAATGTTTGGTTAGAAGAATGAGAAAAGGAGGAAAATAGAATTTATTTTTTCGCAAAATCCTGGAAATTTGCATAAACTAGAGCAATGCAATCAGGCACAATTCCATTCTAAAAACCTCCTAATGTTTGAGAAAGAGAAAGGAGCCTAGATAGACTGTAAAGGAAAAAAGGCCTTATTTTACAGTCTCATTAGAAGATTTGCAGAGTACTTCAATAGGCTAGTAATAGAATTTTCCTCCAGAAAAAAAGCAGTTTGAAATTGGTTTCATTTTGGAGCAGCTAGATGGTGCAGTAGCTTGAAAGCCTAGAGTTAAGAAATTCTATTTTCACATCCAACCCCAGATACTTATATTACCTGGGTGACCTGGGACAAGTCACTTTACCTCTTTCTACCTCAGTTTTCCTAACTGTAAAATGAAGAATAATAGTACCTCCCTCTAAAAATTGTTGTGAGGATCAAATGAGATAATATTTGCAAAGTGCTTTGCACATAGTAGATGCTTAATAAAATGTTTGTTCACTCATCTCCTTCCCCCCCCCCTTTGGAAGTTAGAAGGAAAGTAGGTGTGGGATTAGGGGGTTTAAAATATTCAAAAACAGTCTTCTAATATTTCTAGTTATATGGCCATGAGCAAGTTCTTTAGCCTCCCTGAGCTTCAGTCAACTCTCTAAGACAAGCTACTAAGATACAGAGAAGTTGGGAACTACCTCAGTGGAAGAAGTTCCAGTATAGTTGAAATTACAAATCCCTCTTCTAGATTCTATCACAGGGACCATCTTAAAGGGGACTCCAGGAGGTCAGCAATTCTGTCTAAACTGCTTGTTCTCTGGTTCTTTAGGATAAATCTGGCATTTATGAAGCAGTTTTTCCATCTCTGGATTCTGATGATTCAACAAATGACTTTTATTTTTCATATCAGTTTTAAGATCACTAGATTATCCTAGTGCAATTACAGCTCCATAAATCACATTTGCCTCTCAACCAAATCCCAGTCCAGTACATAATTATATGGGGAAGTTCTGGTAAAATAACTAAATAAAAACTTACCAACCAAGAAATTTAGAGCAGTTTGGCCACTCCCAAGGACTCTGGCACCAAATCACATGCTTTTTTTTCAAGTAGTTATTTTCCATCTCTAATTGGAAAGAAAATAAACCTGGGAGGAGTTTTTTAAAATGTGTCAACTCTGGGAGGTTCAGGGATGTTGTAGTGTGCTTCAGGATAATACCCTTTCTCTGAAGCTGATGACTTAATTTATGATTTTTCCAACTTTCTTTCAAAATTACTCAAACATAGCAGGGTATCCCATCTTTATCTGAACACTTCCATTCAAGTAAATAGCATTCATTTTTTTTCCAATTATATGCAACATTGTTCCTTTTATAAGTTTTTGAATTCCTCATTTTCCTACCACCCTCCCCATAGCTGTTAACAATCTAAAATAGGTTGTACCTTCACAAGGTACAAGAGAAATTGGAACCAAGGGGCAGAAACCATGAAAAAAAAAAGAAAAAACATAAATGAAAAATTTTTAAAGTGAACATAGTATGCTTTGCTCAGCATTCAGACTCTATAGGTTTTTCTCTGGATATGAATGGCATTTTCCATAACAGGTCCCTCAGGAGCTGAATCCATCATAGTTTCATCTCACAAGTTTGCTGTTAATATGTACAATGTTACTCTAGTTCTGCTCACTTCATTCAGTATCAGCTCAAGCAAGTCTTTCCAGGCTTTTCTTTTTTTCTTTTTTTTATTTGAGGTATTATTTTTATTTTATTCTCAATATCATACAAAGATAGTTTTAAATATTCATCCTTTTTTCAATCTTTTGAGTTATACATTTTTTCTACTAACCTACTATCCCTCTCCATTACTCATGGCAGCAAACAATCTGATATAAATTGTACATGTATAATCATTTTTTTTAACATTTCTATGTTAGTAATATTGTGGAAGAGGAATTAGAACTGGAGGGTATCAGAAAGGAAGAAAAACCTCTTAGAAGTTCTTAAAAGAATGTATGCTTTGCTCTATAATCAGATTCCATAGAATCTGAAAGGCATTTTCCATAACAGGTTTCTCAGGATTGTCCTTGATCATAAACTAAACTACTGAAAGGAATTGTGTCCATCATAGTTGGTCATCATAACAAGGTTGTTGTTAATATGTACAATGTTCTCATGGTTTTGCTCATTTCACTCAACATAAGTTCATACAAGTCTTTCCAGGCTTTTCTAAAGTCCAGCCACTCAAAATTTCTTATAGAATAATAGTACTCCATAACATTCACATACCATCACTTAACCAAGTATTTATTAAGTACCTATGTTTTGGGGGATTCAATAATTTTGAAGGAAATGTAATTGGTGAAAATAACTAGGAAGTTCAAAAACTTCTAGAAATCATCTCATCCAGTATAGCACTTGATTTCTTTACTATGCAGAGTATGATGGGGCAATTATGGACAATACAAATTTAGAATATGGTCTTATTTGTAACATTTCAAGGAAGAATGTGGTAGAAGAATCTGGAGAAGATATGAGAGAGAGAAGATAGGATGGATAGTTCCAACCTGTCCAATTTTAAGAAGACAAAAATTGGGAATTCTATGAAAGAACAATTAACAGAGATTATCACCACTTGGGGGGGGATTTTAAATAATGAAAACTACTAAGAAGAGATTTGAATTTAGAATATAGCTCACTTATTAACATCTTAAGGAGAAATGTGATAGATTATTGTAAAGCAGTGTCATCACATAAAAGAGAAGCAATAGAAGGAAAACAAGTTTACAAAATATTTAGTAGAGACCTAGGTCAGATAATCCAAGAAAATTTCATAACAAAAATGGAGGGAGGAAAATGAACAACTGAACACTGGACAAAATCTATAAAGATGTTTATAACAAATTCTTTTCTCCAGGAATGACAGAGGAGTCACTATACATAGATTGCAACATCATAAAGTTCAAGTTATAGTGACTTGCCCAAGGTCATTCAACAAAGTTAGTGGCAGAGCTAATGACTGAATCCAGGTCCTCTGATTCTCAATCTAGTCATTTTCTCCCCATATGATAACTAAAATAGAAACTTGATGAAGAAAAAGCAGGGCAAAGAATTTGGGATCAAAAAGGGAATGATTACAGGTACAATCATCATTCTCATTATAATCTCATTATCATGATGATTTATTACAATATCTTAACAGATGGTAAAAAAAAAATATATATATATATATATAGTTTTAGGTCTCAGATATTTGGGCTAGTTAAGATAAAATTTTGAAATAAGATATATACCCTTCTCATCCTCTCATTAATTTTTTAAAACATACTTTTCCATTTCTTTTGGATACTTTCCCTCTAACATTCCCCCCACACACACCCTTTGTATTTAGTAATAAGTATAAATGAGAAAATGAAGACTAACAAATTAATGTCCCCTTAACTCTGTATGGAATGGAACTCCAAGAGCTCAACTCATTTCCATAATGTAACTTTGAAAATTAAAATGTATATTTGAATATAAATTTACAATCGTCAGCATTTCTATAATTCTTTCAAGTTTGCAAAGCACTTTGAAAATAGTATCTCATTTATTCTCACAGCAACCCTGGAAACTGAGATAAATGGAAGTCAACTGAATCATTCAGGATGACACACATGTTAAGCATCTAAGGCAGTAGTTGAACTCAGGTCCTCCTGATTCCAGGTCTATAATTCTATCCACTGTTGTCTCTCATATACAAAGTATACATTATAAATTTAGAAATACAAATACATGCACATAACTATACTATAATTATACAAAGTAACTTCTGGAGAGAAGGCCATAGCCCCTAAGATCAGGAGAAGTCTCATTTAGAAAGTGAGACTTGGACTGAGCTTTAAAGGAAATGAATGATTCTAAGAGACAGAGATGTGGAAGGACTTTTCAGTCTTGGGGGACAGACTGTGTGAGGGCCCAGAGCTGGAATGTCAAGTACAGGAAACAACTAGGAAGGTAGTTTGATTGGAATATAGTGTGGGGGGAAAGAGTAATGGGCAATGAGTCCAGAAAAGTAATCTGGGGTAAAATTATAAAGGATATTAAAAGACAGAAGAATTTTTATATAATCCCAGAGGCAAGAAGGAGTCACTGGAGTTTCTTGATAATGAGAATTAGAGTCCAACTGTTTTAGAAATATCAATTTGGCAGTTGCGAGGTGTAAGTTTTGAAAGGATAAAAAACTTGAGGTAGTATAAGTATTACGAAGCTAATTTGCAATATTGCAATGATATTGCTATAGCCTAGATAAGGTGAGTATCTAACCTGGGTAGCCACCACATTAATGAAGGATTTGTCATCTACTGTGGAGATTGAATCAACAAGACTTGGCAAGTTATTGGACATGAAATGAGAAGACAAGGGAAGAGTCAAAGATGACTCTAAATTTGTGAACTTTGATGCCTAGAAGGATAATGGAGTCCTCAAAAGACAATTAAGAAGTTAGAAGAAAGGGAGAGATGGTGAAGCAAAAATAATGAGTTCTGTTTTAGAAATGTAGAACTGCAAGTATCTATCGGACAAATATTTGGAGATGTCCAGTAGGCAGTTTATGAGACTGATTTAAGTTAGATGTAAACTTTGGAAATTATCTGCATAAATGAACCTATTGAGATCACCAAGAAAGAGATTATACAAAGAGAAAAAGATCTAGGACAGAATCCTGGGGCATATCTATATCTATATCTAACAAAGAAAACAAAGAGTGGTTATACAAGTAGGAAGAGAAAGTAATATAATGACAACTTAGGAGGGGAAAATGTCTAAGAGAAGGGTCAACAATATCAAATGTTGCAGAAAGATCAAGAAGCATTAGAATGAGAAAAAGCCATTATGTTTGGCAATTAGTAGATCATTGGTAACCTTGGACAATATAGTTTCACTTGAGTGATGAGGTCAGAATTCAGATTGCAAGGGGTTGAAAAGTGAATATGAGATGAGAGAATGGAGACAACTAGTCTAGATAGCTTTTTCTAGACATTTGACTGTGAAATAGATGAGTGCTATAAGATGACATGATCAAATCAAGAGTTTTGGGGGTTTTTTAAAAAGATAAGGATATTTGAAAATGTTTGTTAGGAGTTAGGAAGGAGCCAGAAGATAAGGAGACACAGATCAAAGGGACAATCTCACAGAGGATGTGGAAGGAGATCTAGGGAACAAATAGAGGTGTAGTATTAACAAAGAGTAGGGCCTACTCTTCCTCTGAGGCAGGACAAAGGAAGTGAGCTATGAGGCTGAGGTGATTTTCTTCTTATTTTTTTTTTAGGCTTTTGCAAGGCAAATGGAGTTAAGTGGCTTGCCCAAGGCCACACAGCTAAGTGTCTGAGGCTGGATTTGAACTCAGGTACTCCTGACTCTAGGGCCAGTGCTCTATATACTGTGCCACCTAGCCGCACTGAGGTGATTTTTCAGTGTAAAGTTGGGGAAAAGAGTGACTCCCTTATGGATGGCCTCATTTTTTTTTTCAGTAAAGCATTTGTGGAGGGCCCTTGCTAAGAGTCAGGGATGGGAGAGTGGCAGAGCTGGCTTGAGGAGATAAGAGAAGGAATGTGAGAATTGGAAAACACTAGATATCTGATTCAATCATATTTTACTGATGTCAAACTAAGACCCAAAGGGGCCAGAAATTTCCCCAAAGTTACATAAAAAAACAGTGACTAGGGCCAGTTAGGTGGCACAGTAGAGAGAACATCCTCCCTGGAGTCAGGAGGACCTGAATTCAAATATGATCTCAGATACCTAATAATTACCCAGCTGTGTGACCTTGGGCAAGCAATTCTCCACTCATGTCAAGATATGTTATGATACATACAATGTTTTTAGAAATATGACATCTCTGTCATTGTTGTGCGGGGTAGGAGAAATTCTAGTGCAGGGACTTTGAAGGATGTTTCTATGCAGGACCTTATATTCTTTCCAACTCCATCAAATGCAATCTTTCTTTTATGCATACATTTGATGTATGGGCACATCCTTTACCTTCTTCCTTGGTTCCATGAAATCAGGAAATAAGGATAATTTCTATTTGCTGAAGATCTGTTTTAATTTTGACTATTAAATGCTATGGCAGCTAAATAGTACAGTGGATAGAACACTGGGCTTGGATTCAGAGGATGGGAGTTCGAATCCAGCCTCAGGAACTTGATACTATCTGTGTAACTTTGGGCAATTCACTTAACCCTGATTTCTTTGTATCCGGGACCCTCTCTAGGTGTCCTGATTCATATCTAGCCACTGAACTCAGGTGGCTCAGGAGGAGAAAATGAGATTGGTGACTTCGAACAACCCTCCCTTACTCAAATACAATTCATATGCTTGTCATGGTATCACCTCCCTGTTGTTGCACTCTTCTTCAGAAAAGATAGGACAAACATCACATCAGTGTGCTTGGAATTAGGAGTTCAAATCTGGCTTCAGACATTTACTAACTATGTGACCCTGGACAAGTCACTCATCCCTTTCTGTCTTATCTGCAAAATGAGCTGGAGAAGGAAATGGTAAGCCACTCTAGTAATTTAACAAGAAAACCCCAAATTGGGATCATAGATTTGGTCACAACTGAAATAACTAAACGATTAAATCCTAAAGTCCCACCCTAATGGGGCAAATAAGCATACACTCTCATACACATATACATACATTCATACATAAACTTCCATGTCTTACATATAGGGAAAGAGTTCCTTGGCAGGGAGGAAAAAACTACCTGAGAAGAAACCAAAGGGTTAAAGAAAGTGGTACTTTATGAGTAGACCTTGAGGTCATGTTTGGTTGTTTTTCTGTCTCTCTGTGACCAAAGTACCAAGAGTTCCATGATTGTCATATCTGGATTAGCTTCCTCTGGAATTGTGCCTAAAGAATGCAATGTGGTTCTTTTTACAAGAGCTTTTAATCTCTCCTTTAAATAAAAGGTGTTTCTCTGTTCTGAGTTGTCATCTAACAGTCCTTTGCTTCCTTGACCCCTAAGAACCTTCAAAGCAGATATGGGAAGAAATGTATCACATGAAAATACCCAGACCAATAAAAAACAAATGTATAGAAAGCAACTCTATCTTTATTCATGTCCTAAGAAGCTTGAACCTGGAGCTCAGTCCTTATCTCTGTCAATTTCTCCAAACCCTGGGACTCCCTGAAAAGATTTTCCAAGCTACTAATTTGGCGCCAGTCTCTATAGACAATGATGCTTTATACAGTTTAACTGATCTGCACTGAAGAACATGTTGCTTCTCTAAGGATATCAGCTCTTAGATCAGCTCACCTCTCAGGGCAAAAAAAAAAAAAAAAAAGACCTTGAGAGAAGTCTAGCTAAGTCAATAGTTGGGGTGGGAGAGGAAAGAACAATGTAGAAAAGAATGGTGGGATTTTAAAGTCAGAAGTTTATTTTAAAAGGACTCAGTAGAACCTCTTTATTTCAGCATTAAGGAAACTTAAACCCAGAACAAGACACTCTTCTTTGATCATCATTTCCTTATATGTGTTATCTTCCCTTAATAAAATGTAATTGGTTTGTTGTTTTTTTGTTGCTGTTGTTGTGTTCATGTGTATGAGGCAATAGGCATTTTGTGACCTGCCCAGGGTCACATAGCTAGTATCAAATGACTGAGACTGGATTTGTCCTAAGGTCCTCCTGACTCCAGGGCTGATGCTCTATGCACTGCACCACCTTACTGCCCTTAGAATTTAACTACTTACAGAGCAGGGAATGTCTTGCTTTTCACTTTATATTCTCAGCACTTAGTATTGTACCTGATGCATAGTTAACACTTGGATTAAGTGGGGTTTTTTGTTTTGTTTTTTCTTTGTTTTGTTTTTGTTTTGTTTTGTTTTTTTAGGTTTTTGCAAGGCAAATGGGGTTAAGTGGTTTGCCCAAGGCCACACAGCTAGGTAATTATTAAGTGTCTGAGCCCGGATTTGAACCCAGGTACTCCTGACTCCAAGGCTGGTGCTTTATTCACTACACCACCTAGCTGCCCCTGTTTTGTTTATTCTTTAAAGTGATTTGTCTAAGGTCATCCAGGTAATAAGTTATCAGCCTCCTTACACTGGTCAACCTGGTTGTATTCCCAGTCTATATAGCTAATTCCACTAAACATAGCCTACAGATAGCATTGCTGACCACTAGGTCAGATGGTGCTATAAATTGCACTCCAAAGTGAATATCACTATCACCATAAAGCAGGGCATTCTTGGATGAAATTCTTCATAAAATAAATTGAGAGATAGATCTATCAGTCAACTAAAAGCAACATATTTAGAACTAAGATAGCAACCTCAGACCACTGAAATGTGAATGAGACAAATAGGTTACAATATTTCCCACCATTTCATGGAATTGGTATGGACCTCAGACTATTATGTCCAACTCTATCATTTTACAGATAAAAAAAAACAGACAAAAGGAGATGAGGTGATTTTTCAAGGTCAGTGACAGAATGAAGAAAAAACACTAGATCCCCTAATGCCTTGATCATTGTGCCCTTTCCATGATACTGCAATGCCAAAGCTCCCTCATTTCCATGCTTAGTACTTATAAAACATTCACCACAATTCATCATTCCTGTGCATAGTCCCAGGAGCCAACAGCATTCTAATGTTTAATGCTTATCTGGAAAAACAATGCCCTCAGTTCCACGGTCTCTTGATGGGTATGTTTCAGATACTTTTAGAAACTGTCTATTTTTTTCTTCAGTGACCATCAGTATTCAGTGAGCATCCACTATATTCAGGGATGTGAACTACATTCTTGGGAATAGATATTTCATGAGTTGGGGAGGAACAGCAGGGAAGGAATTGTGATGTGCTTTCTCATACTCCTTATTGAGAAGATAGAACAGATACCCAGGGAAATAAGTGATAATATAAAAATAAAGCACATTTAACTTTCGTTAAGTGTTTTCATATCAGAAGCATCAAATATTAATGGAGAGCCTTTAAATCAATTAACAAGCATTCATTTTATTCACCTTTTTAAAAAAAATTTTATTGATATGTTTTACATCAAATTTGTTTTCCCCATCTTTCTCCTTCCCTTCCCCTCCTCCCAGGGAACTATCCTTTCGAGCATAGAATTTTTTAAAGAGAAAGGGGAAGAGGAAAATTAGTAAAAACCAACAATCACATTGCTAAAATATAACATTCTTCTATACCTGTGGACCCCAATCTCAGACCAATCTGTCCAACTCCATCATTTTACAGTTGAAAAAAACTAAGACTAAAGGAGATGAAGTGATTTGTCTTAGGTTAGAGGCAGAATCAAGAATATACTCTAGATTCCCTAGTGCCTTGACCAGTGGTCTTCCCATGATACTATGCAGCTACTAGTGTTTGAGGTTGGATCTGAACTCAGGTCTTCCTGATTCCTGAGTTCAAATCTGGCCTCAGATACTTACTAACTGGTGAAGTCATTTAATCCTGTTTGCTTTAATTTTATCTATAAAATGAGCTGGAGAAGGAAATGTCAAACTATCCTATTATCTTTGCCAAACAAACAAATGTAGCCAAAAAGAATTGGATACAATTGAAAAACTATTGACTAATAACAGGTCTGACATTTTATCCACTGTGCCATCTAGCTGCCCTGGAAGAATTATTGTATTCAAAAGAAATAGATAGAAGGAAGTTAGAAAAAAGATAATGAATTCAGTTTTGAACATGTTGAGTTTCAGATATCGAAAGGACATACAGTTAAAAATTTTAAATGTCCAATAGGAAATTGGTGATGTAGAATTGAAATTTAGGGAAGGCAATGATGTTAGATATATAGACTTATGGGTCTTCTGCATAGAGATGATAATTAAACCCATGAGAATGGATGAGGTCAGCAAGAGACAGAATGTAAAGGACAAAGAGAAGATCTAGGAAAAGTAAAAGCAGATTCCATGAAAAGGAAGAATCAAGGATTCAACGAACATTGATCATGGCAGGAATGGTGGAGTGAGGGGAATGGAACAAGCATATATTAAGTGGCTATTGTTCTAGTATCAGTCATTGTTCTAGTGCTTTATAAAGATGATTTCATTTGATCCTTACAACAACCCAGTGAGCTAGGTATTCTTATTATCCCTGTTCTATAGTTGAGGAAACTAAGGAAGCCAGAGGTAAGTGACTTGCCCAGGATCTCATAACTAGTAAATAATTGAGGATGAATTTGAACTCATGTCTACTTGATTCCAGGTCCAGTGTTCTAGCCACCTTACCACTTAGCTATCTCATAGATTAATATCATAGAAGGTTAGAAATGGAAGTAATCCATCTAATCTAAATCTTTCATTGTCCAGAAATGCAAGCATTTGTATTGAAAGCCCCTTTAAGGAGGAGAGAAAGCTTCTTTCTCCCCACCCCTTTTTAACCAATTAAGTTGATCCCATTGCATGGTAAGAAGTCATCTTTGGTGTCAAAGAGAAGATGTAGAACCCTGAGAAAGTGAGGGATTAGATGGCTGCCAGCAACCCAGCCATTTCTATGAATTTAAAGCATCAGAATCTCTAAGTCCTACCCTGGGCAGAGGGAGTTCTATTGTGTGGCATTGTACATCATGACCCCTACTACACAGCAGAAAGGTTGCCCCAATATGATTTCTTGGAAGTGAGCAAGACTGAAATAGAGTTGAAGGTGGAAGAGAATGGCTCGACCCTACTGTTAGCATTGATCTCTAATCATTAGGCTCTTGCAGGAGTTATTGGGGGTGAAAGGGACTTGTGTAATATGAATCAATTGTAGGTCTGAAAGCAAGTACTTCATTAGTGCATCTGACTGCTTGTCACGTTTGAAACTGTTTCCCCTCCGAGATCTAAGAATTGTCACATTTGTGAGGTGTCCTTTATTCTCTGTCAATCAAACATGTTACACAAGTGTTTGGATATACTTCTCATGTCTCCAGTCTGAGGCCTACAATGAATCAGCTGCAGAGCACTCTCTCTCTCTCTCAATCTCTGTATGTGTGTGCGTGTACATTTGAGTGTGTGTGCATCTTTTTGTGTCTCTGTCTTTGTCTCTCTCTCTCTCTGACTCTCTGGATATGTGTCGATATATATATATATATATATATATATATATATATATATATATATATATATCTCCAAAACTTTTATCTCACTTCCCTACACTTACCCTACGGATTCCTCCATCTTTCTAGGCCCCCATTCCCTACCCCATACCACCTGCTGTTATCAGCTACCCCAGAGGCAGAGACAAAGAAAGAAAGAAACATTGACAAATGTGAATGACAATTACCAACAAGCTCCACTGCCCTGCTAGGATTTACTAATGGCTTTTAAAAGATACTCCAAGTCATTATTGCAACATTATGGGAGTTGGACAGATTGCTGCTAATCTCAGACTCCCTTTGTGTTCTTAATGGAGAGGAGCAAAGCTTCATGGCCAGAATCCAATTTTATACCTTTGTTCTCAAATCTAGTTTAAAGGGGGGAAAAAACAACTAGCTACAAAGTACAGCTGTTCAAGAATGAGTAAGATAACATCTAAGTGTGAAATGAATGGCTCACCTTCATTCAGGTCATTTAATTTTCAATGTCTTATGGTACAAAACAAAACTGGTCCAGTTGATGGGTTGCTTCCAAGTGAGCAGGTGAACCATGGGGAGTAGGTCGACTCTTCTGAAAGACCTCTTAGGTAATGATCCACTCTACCTGGAATAAGGGGGAAAAAAAGATCATTTCATTGTTTTCAAAGAATTTTGGCAGTTTGAAGAAACAACTCACAACAGAGGACAATATTTTCTTGGGAGAATATGCAAGATCTGTCTGCCTCTGGGTGCCCTTTTTTCCCCTATGAAAGCATGTTCAGGCTAAAAGTACATAATACTGTAATGATAAAAGGGTAAAAGTGTGCTTGTCTCCTCAGAGAACAAAGGATGAATTTATTCAGTCCTTTGCAATTGCAGCAAAATATTAAACTGTGGGGGCAAAATCAGTCCAATAGCAAACAGAGTTAAAAACAAATTGCTCTCCAGTCCTGGTCTGAATCGTTATTGGCACTAAAATCAAAATGCTGAATTCCTGACCTGCTTCATTCTTTTGTTCATTTAATAATATGGGATAAGAAGCCTTTGAATTTCTAACTTTTTAAAAAGTATCTATTGCTGACAAAGCTCCTGAGAGGCAGCAGCAAGAGTGTTGGATTTAGAATCAGAAGACTTGAGTTTTACTCATACCTTTACTATTTATTACTTCTATGACCTTGGACCTTAGTTCCCCCATTTGTCAAAAGGGGGTTGGAAAAAATAAAGTAAAATGAAGGAGCTGGATGAATTGACTTCTGAGGTCCTTGTGGAAAGACCATCTGATAGGCAGTGGCTTAACCCTTTACAGTGTACTAATATTCATTTTCCATTGGAAATTCCATGGAATCCTTTGGGATGTTTAACTTTTGTTTCATGAAACCCTTTGAAGGTTTAGGGAAGCTTAAGGACCCCTGCACAGAATACTTTTTTAAAAATTCAAAATTGGGGCAAATATTAAATATCAGTTGAAAATTAAAATGTTTATTGTTGCTATTGTTGTTTTTCCCTTATCCAAGTTCATGGAACTTTTGAAATCTATTCACAAGGGGCAGCTAGATGGTGCAGTGGATAAAGCACCACCCTGGAGTCAGGAGTACCTGAGTTCAAATCCAGCTTCAGATACTTAATAATAATTACCTAGCTGTGTGGCCTTGGGCAAGCCACTTAACCCCATTTGCCTTGCAAAAACCTAAAAAGAAAAAAAATCTATTCACAGACCCAGTCATGTGCTGGTTAAAGAAGACTCAACCCCTTCCTCCCAAAAATGATGTAAACACAGCAAACTTTTATATTTAATCTGCATTTTCAACATTTCTGCCATCCCTTTCTTAACTTTAAGTTATCCCAAAAAACCCACTAAATAAAGACCTGATTTGTAGCATCTGAAAATTTCCAAAGAATAAGTAATCAAATTGAAAATTCAGTATTGGCTCTCCCCAGAGGTGGGACACTTGTTAGAATGCCAAGTCTGGAGTCAGGAAGACTTGAATTCAAATCCACTCTCAGACACTTACTAGCTACATGATTTTGGGCAAGTCACTTTTCTCAGTTTTCTCAGCTGAAGAAGGAAATGGCAAACCATTCCAGCATCTTTGTCAAGAAAATCCCAGATGGGATCACAAAGAGTTGGACTTGACTGGAAAAATAGTTGAACAACAACAAAAAGGCATGAGTGGTTTGAGTACACTCCAGAATAGACCCCTGGTAAAAAACTTTGCAGAGGAACACACACACACACACACACACACCAAGTACATATGCATATATATGTATATGGGCATATATATCATATATATAAATGCATATATATATAAATGGCATATATATGGGCATATATATCATATATATAAATAGCATAATGCATCTTTGTATGTATGTATATACACATCTTATATAAACTTGGTATGAGGAAAAGTCTGAGGATTTTGACTCTTGCTTAGGTTAATTAAGCAAACTGTGTTGCTTTGGGAAAAATCATTTTCTCATTCTAGGTTTCTGTTTCATCTTCACTAAAATGAAAGGATAGATCAAATGATTTCTAACATCTTTTTCAACTCTATAATTTCTGGCAAACTATATCCTGGGGTTAAAAACAGAATCAGAGTTCAGAGGTGACTCTTAAGAGGGAAGGTGAGTTTAAAAATCTACCACTGAAGAACTAAGGTTAGAAGTCAAATCATGGGGTCATTCATCAGGAAATAAGACTGCAAAGATCATACCAATAAAGTCAAAGGTTATACAGGGGAGGCTCAGGAAGGAAGTTGTTTCAGGTAAAAATTTTAACGCTCCTGTTTATAAGAATGACATTAGAAAATCTGAATGATGATTGAGAAAAGAAGAGAATGTCCAGCCAAGTAAGATGTGGAAGAATCAGAATGCTAGGAAAACAAAGACATTAGGGGAACTAACCATAGTTCTCAGTCTTCTTGCCTCTTGAATATATTATGGTGTCAGTGATCTGGGCTCCTGACTAGAATTAATTTGATGAGCAGGTGTTCATCAACTAAAAGTTTGCACTTGGCAAAGAAGCAAGGAGGAAACCTCTAACTCACATAATAATTGGAAATAATTATGGCTGTGATCCCCAAAACAACCTTCTTAGCCAAAGAATCATTTGCAAAATGAATCTATTTGACTTTAATCATTTCCTCTAATTGTGACTTGAATTCTTCATCTATAAGTTGAATTAAATATATGAATGGTCTCTAAGGTCTCTTCCAACTCTCATACCTATGAATAGCTGACTGTTTGTGGACCTTCCACGACTAGAAATGTAAAAATTTCTCATTTGGTTCTTCCAGAGACCATAGAGCATATACAACAACCTCATTTATATATTTATAAAACAAATCACTCATAATGAAAATATGTAAGTTTTTCTTGCTGTCGTTTGTCATTTCAGTCATGATCCCATTTAGGATTTTGTTGGCAAAGATATTGAAGTGGTTTGCTATTCCTTTCTGCAGTTCATTTTATAGTGAGGAAACTGAGGTAAATAGGGTTAAGTGATTTGCCCAGGGTCGCACAGCTAGCAAGTGTTTGAGGCTAGATATGAATTCACAAAGTGAATTCCTGACTCCAGGCCCAGCACTCTAGTCTTTTGTACCACCTAGCAGCCCTGTGAAAGTTCATACAAAATCTATTAACAATGGAATCATGCTTAAATAGGGATTAGCATGGTGTCCTGGAAAACATACTAGACTTAGAATCGGAAGTCCCAAATTCAAGTCTCAATTTCTCCCCATGATTTTAGGTAACTCATTTAATCTCTCCAAGGCTCATTTTTTTTTTCCTCATCTACCAACTGGGGATAATAATGCCTATCTCACAAGATTGTGATGAAGGATAGAAACTACACTTGCAATTTCACTGGCAAGTGAAATTCTAGAAGAGACTTACTAAATAAGGCTGATACCTTTTCTGCAACTTGGAATCTAAGAGAATTATTTAAAAAATCAATTAACTTGCCTGGGTTATATAGCCAGGAGTTTCAGGATATAAAGCTAGCTCTCTATACCTTATCCCAAGTTGCCATTCTGTATTGAAGGAAAACCACTCAGTAAATCCTACAGAAATATTGCTTTAAGAACAACATTGAGTGACTAAGTCAATTTGACTATTATAAATATCTAGAAAAACTACAAAGGACATACAAAGTAAGACAATATCTATATCTAATGAAATAGAAGTATTAATAGATTATAGATAGATAGATAGATAGATAGATAGATAGATAGATAGATAGATAGATAGATATGCTCATATTTGTGTCTAATGGTAGCCAGCTTTAGGGTAGGGAGAGAATTAAAAGGAAAAAAATTTATAAAATAATTTTATCATGTTTAAAAGGAATAGCAAGTTATGTATAATAGATTTAAAATTTCATGTGTAATCATCTTTTTCTATTCTAAAATGTTATGGAAATACCTATTTTATTTCATAAATTTAAAATAAAATAAAAATTATACTGAAAGATGAATTATTAATTTGGAATCAGATATTGCCAAGGTTGAAGTTCACAAGTTAAGGAAAACCCATTAACTTCCAAGATAACTTATTCCCTTTTGGATAACTCCAATTATTAGGAATTTTTTCTGAGAATAAAGTCAAGATCTGCCTCTCTCTGCAACTTCTACCATTTTTCCTAAATCTGACCTCTAAATCTAATCCTTCTTCTGCAAAACAACCCTCCATATAACTTCAAGACAACTGTCCTATTACTCTAAATCTTCTCTTCTCCAGGCTAAAAATCCTCCGTTCTCTCAATTACACTTCATAAGATATAATTTTGAGGCCTCTCACTATTCTGGTTACTTTTCTCTGGATGCTCTCTAGCTTATAAATGCCCTTCCAAAAATAGGTGCACAAATAAATATTCCAAATAGTATCTGACTAAGGCAAAATGCAGTAGGATTATCACCTCACTGTTGGTTTTTTGTTGGGTTTTTTTTTTTAGGTTTTTGCAAGGCAATGGAGTTAAGTGGCTTGCCCAAGGCCACATGGCTAGGTAATTATTAAGTGTCTGAGGCTGGATTTGAACTCAGGTACTCCTGATATCAGGGCTGGTGCTCTATCTACTGTACCACCTAGCCACCCCACACCTCACTGTTTTGAGAACTTTTATCTCTCAAATGCTAAGATTTTATATTTTTTGAATGACTATACTATATCTACAATCAAATTATCTAGCCATGTCTTCCTATTTTATAATAAGAGTGATTTTCTGACTTTATATATTTCTGAAAATTTATATTTATCCTGATAAAAATTAGATTTAGCACTGGTCTTACTTGTCAAGATCTTTTTTTGGATCCTTATTCTGACATCCAGTATAGTAACTATTTCTCCTAGCCTTTTGTCATCTAAACATTTGATCAACATATTATCCATGCATTTGTCATTGATAAAAATATTGAACAGCTTAATACGACATCTTTAGTATACCCTAGTAGAACCTTCTTCCAAGTTAATAGCAAATTATTAATTCTGTTTTTTATTATTGTTGTTATAACTTTTGCAAAAGCAGTCTGATGTAGTTTGAGTTATGAAGACCTGAGTTAAAGTACTGCTTCCTGCATATATTAGCTATGATCCTAAGCAAGTTCCATAAAGTCATTTTGCCTCAGGTAATTTCTTAAGGCTTATCTATTTAGTGACATATGGATAGTCATAAGATTCTGATAGAGTTAGTTCCTTGAATCACAGATAAATCTTAGATCTCTCTGATTTTTTAATATGAGCTATCACTCTTTAAGTTCTGACATTCATCCAGCTCTAAATTCACTTAACAATACAATTTTCTATCTTACACTTCATCTTCTCTAGAAAAATAAGGAAAATTTTTGTCATTTCTTTTGCTGGAATCTACATCTTTCCTCTCTGTCATTCTAGTAACCTTTGCCAAAAAAGAAAAATAGGTTCGACTGGCATAATCTGTTTTTTATTAAATTATGCTGGATCTTGTTGATCTCACTTCCTTTTCTATATAATATCTAATTAACCCTTTAATAATATTTTAAATTTCATTAAAGAATATTTTATTTTTTGATATTAATATTTCAATTTGAAATTTATAATTTAGTAAAAATTTTAAGTAATATTTTCATTTTTTTACCAGAAATTAAACTCAAGTTAAGTTCACAGGCCTATAGTTTGTAAGACTATGCTATCTTCTCTTTTTTGAAAATCCAGACATTTACCCTTGGTCAATCCAGCTGTACACCTTCTGTTCTCCCTGAGCTTTTAAAGATCTTTAAGTTAATTCTATCTACCAGTTCTTTCAAGATGAGAGTATTGTATTTAGAGCAGTTGAATTTAGTAACAAACTCAAAAGCAGCTAGGGGTTCTTTTATAATCTCTTATTTATCTTGAGCTTTGGCCACTAACTACTTCTTTCCTTTTTACACACACACACACACACACACACACACACACACACACACACACACACAGAGAGAGAGAGACAGACAGACAGACAGACAGACAGAGAGAAATCAAGATAAAGACAGACAGAAACAGGGACAGAGACAGAAAGATGGATAGATAAAGATAGAGAGATATAGAGACAGACACAGAGACAGAGACAGAGGGCAATAGAGAGAGAGAAGAGAGAAGAAAAATGAAAAGTTGCTTCTGAAAGAATCACATAATTTCAGAATTGGAAATGACCTTGGAATTCATTTAATCCAACCAAGAGTAGCCCTTCTACAATATAATCTACAAGTGGTCATTTAACATTTGCTTGAAGACCTCCCCAGAGAGCATACCCTCTACCTCTCAAAGCATCCCATTCCACTTTATGATAGCTCTAATTGTTAATTTTTCTTTACATCAAATCTAGATTTGCTCATGACCTGCAATTCTCACCCTTCTACCCCCAAGTAGCATTTATTATCTGCCATTGCTTCATCTTTAATATGGTTTTTAAACAAATGACTTCAGACAAGTAGAAAGATACAAAATAAAGCTACCAAAATTATCAGCAATTTTATATATTACTAACAAAACCCAGGAAGAAAAAATATGAATAAAAATTTCACTCAACGCAACAATAGAATAAATAAAATATCTCATTTTGGGATTTGAATAAATGCAACCCAACTACATAACACTTTTTAAAGGAGTAAAAGATGATTCATCTAAAACATAGGTCTGATCATATCACCGCCATCACTCTATGAGTTTCAGCAGCTCCCTAGTACCTCAAAGACCAAATGTAAACTCCTCCTACTTCTCATTCTTTCTTATACCTTAGTCCTCCTCTCTGGTATCTCTGCATTTCAAATACTCTGTTCTACACTCAGTTTCCATCTATGTGCCTTTGGATAGGCCATCCCTCATGCCTGAAAAGTTCAATATACCCACCTCCTATTTTTAGTTTTTCTGCCTCCTTCAGGACTCAGTTCAAATGCTATTTTCTATAGGAGGCTTTACTTTCTTTCCTGGTCCCCTGAACTGTGAATGCCCTTCTTCATCTTTCAGATGGTCTTCTTTTACTCTGGTGTATGCACACCCTCTGTATCTAATTATTTACATGTTGTCTCTCTCTCTCTCTAGAATATTTGCTTCAGAAACTTTTTTTTTGTCTTTCCCAAATGCTTAGCAGAGTAATACTGAATGACTAATTGTCTGACTATTGGAAGAACTCCTGACCTTTTACCTAGATATAAATGGGAAGTGATCCTTCTCCCTTTCCATCCCTTTGTCATTTTCTTCCACCCTCCTATCACAGTCAAGATTCCTTTCTCTCTTTTTAGTCCCTTTTTCTTTTTTACTTTCATCTTGAAGCCTTTCTTCCATTTTTCCCCCAAGCTGACATTTATCATTCCCCTGGTAAATTAGACATTATTTAGTAACTCCTCATTGTCCCTTACCTTCCATTCTAAGAGGGACATCAACCTTCCCTCTGTGCAATTACTAAGCCATAACAGAAAAATCAATATTATGTAGCTTTTGCAAGAAACTTTAAAATTTTATTTGCCTCTATGCCTTCTGAAGATTGTCAGTCTTTTTGCATGCTTATAGATCACTCTTGTGACCAACTTTCTCAATGGATTTTTCTTGCTCTTCCCTTCTCTACTAATGATCAGTTTTCAGATGGTCCTGCCACCTAGTTCTCCAGGATCTTCCCCTGATCCTGCTGAGCCCCATCAGTAAACAACAGTCTGCACAATTTTTACGGGCTATAAAGCTAGTTTGTTCAATTCTTGGATTTACAACTAGCAGCACCCCTGCCAAAAGCCTAGTTTAGTCAACAAGATTCTCCATTATTGATGCATGCCCTTGGTATGGTTAGTAAATTCATGCCTCCTCTTCCCCAAATCCCTGTGATTCAGAGACTTTTTTTTCCAAGTAAGAGCTACTTTCCCTGATTGTGATCACTATATTCTTAACTTTTCCTAATTCAGCCCAACCTAATTTTTTCTGACTTCTTCTTTAGCTTATTTAGGGGGGTGGTCTGGACCTAGGATTTCATTAGTATAGAAAGTTCCCACTAAGGAAGTCCCTTCTATCAATGTATATCGATAACCATTCTACAACTTATAGTCCTAGAAAGATGCCAGGGGTTACATACAGCCAATATTCACCAGGGTCAGGATTTGAATGTGGGCTTTCTTCATTCCTTGTCACCTGCTCTAGTTTTGGCTGCTTCTCTCATGCCTTGTGATGGATGGAACCAGAAGTAGGATTTGGCTTATTCCATACTCCCCAATACCACTTACAGATCTTCCCTCTGTCACCATGATTCAGGAACTTCCCTTTCTTTGAAGTTTTCCATCTATCTGTATTAAAATCATCCCATCTACCCATCTCCATCATATTCTTCTTCCTTTATTAAGGAGTTCAGAACTTAGGTCATAGTCTTCTTATCCACCCAATTCCCATGTCTCACACTTGGGGTGCAAGAGACTGTTGATGGTCACAGAGATGTCATTGCATGCCTGGAAATGGTCTAAGTGCACTCTTGTCCAGGTTCACCCTTCTGGGTCAGATCTCTGGATCTTCTTATCTGTTCCTGTTGTTTGGCACCTCCTGGAGCATTATGTTTAACCCTAAACTGATGATAGCATCATTGTGTGAAAAGTATTAGCCTGAGGAAATAAACTTTACCATCTGAGGTCCACTAGCTGGGAAGCATTTGTTTGATTTTCTAATTGGAGAACACCACATGAATTGGGGGTAAACCAGGGATGAAGAGGATATTTAAGCTCTGGCATTTGGTAAAATAAAGAAGAACTTGTCAATCTTTGTCTCCCACCTCTTCAACGTTCATCTGAGACAAGTATTATGTTAAATTAGCTGGCAAGGCACGCTAGGAATGGCACCCAACACGGACCACAAAGGCATGTTTGGGCCATCTGATTGGAGTCTAGGAGAAGGACCAAGCAGATCCACACATCAAAGGACTGAGACTTTGAGCTGTCATACAAGTGAGGAAAAAGATTCCAGACGACACCTCAGAGCAGAAGACTTCAGAGAGATAACAAGTTAATCATGGGGCAGATTTTAGGGATTTTTGAAAGGAACTTGGAACGGAAATTGAAGGTATAGGGAGGGGATATTCTCCTCAGTAGATAGAGAAGGAAGAAATAAATAAGTATTATCAAGAGGGGTTTCAGGAGTGGTCCTACAGCACCATTTATAGAAAAAACTTCAGCATTGAAGGAGAGCATCAAGAGGGCCAGAAATTTGGGAGAAAATTTGGAAGATTTAGGAGCTGAGTTCCAGTCATATCCTGTTATTGAGGAGCTGTCCTTTTAACCCAGGAAACCTTATGCGAAGACATGAGTCAGTAAATATAAAAAGAGTCAGAGATTTAAAGAAGGCAGTAGGGGAATATGGGGCAAGATCACCTTTTGTCCAGTTACAATTGGATACTCTTGTATACTCCATATTAACACCTAATGATTAAAAGCAGATAATTAGGGCATGTTTGTCACCTGAACAATCTGTCTTTTTGGATGAGGCAGTTTGTAGAACAGTGTAGACAGATGGCTTTGAGGCATGCACAAGGTCCCAATGCTGCCACATAGTATGAACAATTAAGTGGCACAGGTCAGTTTCACAATAATACAGACCAAATAAATTTAGAAGCATATGAAAGAATCACTACCTGTGTAAAGAATGCTTGGGGACATATTCCAATACAAACAGAAAAGAACCATTTGCACTTCTCAGACAAAGAAATGATGAGGCTTTTGTAGATTTCTTTGCCAGATTGCAGGAGGAAGTAGGAAGAACCTTAAGAGATGTAGCAGGAACAGATGTATTAATAAAAACAATTAGCATACGCTAATGGGAATGCTGATTGTCAGAAAGCAATGATTGGCTTAAGAAATGCCACCATTGAGGAAATGATTCAAAGATGTGACAGAATAGGGTCTCAGGTGTATCATGCAGAATTAATGGCAGAAGCATTTGCTAATAATGCACATGAGAAATAAAGAGAAATGGATTTGCTTTGTTTATGGAAAGCCTGGACATTTAAAGGAAAAATTGTTATTGTACCCAAGGAATTAGACCCAGAAAGGTCAAGGCTTTTCATCCTAAAATTCCGTGACCAAAGTGTAAAAAGGCAGGACACTAGGCATCAGAATGTGAACAAGGAAATTTAATGGAGGAAAGGGGCCCTCCCCCCAGGGCCCCTCAAAAACAATCCTGGGGTATGACAGTTCAGGACCAGCAGAGGATGGAATGGAAAAACCAGTATGCAACTATGGCAGCAAGCCAACCCATTAAAAAAAACTTGAAGGTTAAAAGTGCTAAGAAATTTAGGGTACTTCTACATGCTTGTACTGAAATGCATATTCACCCTTTACGATTAACGGATAAGGAGTTTGCAATCATTTTGTCTCCACCAAATCCAGAATATACTCACATTATATCTTTAATAAGGCACATGAGTGGGAAAATTTTTCTCTATTGCAATAGTGAATGCTAATGATGATGATAGTTATGTAAATGAGAACCAATGTATAGCTCACTTAATTGTTTTCTCAGGATCTTGGAAGGAAAAGGAGCTCATAATGGGGCTAAAACTGAGAAACAATAATGAAACTATGTTTACTACTTACTATTTCTTCAGAAAAACCTCTTTGTGTTATCCAAGTAGAAGGAATTGCCCCAGGACAGATTAGACAGTGTTCCCCATTCAGAACTTTTATTTTTTTTTAGGTTTTTGCAAGGTAAATGGGGTTAAGTGGGTTATTAAGTGTTTGAGGCCGGATTTGAACCCAGGTACTCCTGACTCCAGGGCCAGTGCTTTATCCACTGTGCCACCTAGCCACCCCTCCCCATTCAGAACTGGCCACAAGCTTGGTCTAAACAAGCTGCTTACACTAACCTAGTAGGCATTGGAGGCCAACAGGAAACAGAAATTTCTTGACAAGCCTTGAAATGGAGAAAAGGAGATAAAGCAGGGACTATCACTCCTTTCATAGTTGAAGGACTCCCCACAATATTATGGGGAAGGGATATTGTGTCAATTAGGGGCAAAGATTAGCACAGATTCTTTGATTGGAGCTGCTGTTGAGTTAGGAAGGCCAATGCCACAACCTATATGGGTGGAACAGTGGCCCCTTACTGGAGAAAAGAAATACCTTTCAAAGACTAATACTGTTATGAACAAATCATCCCCAAAAGATATTCACCCATATGCTACATTGGGAGAAAGAAGGAATTATGATGTTGAGAAACCTTCTAAGGATAATGAATATAGGAAATCCTTCAAGACTATTTTGAATCTTTTTAAGGGTCATAAGACATATAATATAAATCATAGGCATGGGTATCATGAGATTGGAAAACATTTCATCCAGGGTAAACACCATCTTGATCATCAAAGACTCCATCCTATAGAGAAACCTTTTAAACGTAAGGAATGTGGCAAAACTTTTGGCTTCAGCTCATCTCTTCAGTACCATCACAAAATTAATTCTGGAGAGAAGCCTCATAAATGTAATGAATGTGGAAAAGCTTTCATTCTTCAAAAACAGCTCAACTCCCACCAGAGACTTCATGGGGCAGGGGTGGGGGGGAACCTCATAAAGGTAATGTTTGTGGAAAAACTTTTAACTGCAACTCATCCTTTATTTCCCACCAGGAAAATCATACTGGTGAGAAACCTTACAAATGTTATGAATGTGGGATGGTCTTCAGGATGAACATACAACTGTATTCCCATCAAAGAATTCACACTAGTGAGAAATCTTATGAATGTGGTGAATGTGGAAAAACCTTCAAATGGAGCACACAGCTTACATTCCAGAAGAGAATTCATATGGGAGAAAAACCCTATCAATGTGATGTATGTGGGAAGGCTTTCGCCCAGAGCAGACATCTTACTTATCACCAAAGAATTTATACTGGAGAGAATCCTTATGAAGGTAATGTATGTGGAGAATGTTTTATACATAATTCATCCTTTCTTTACCATCAGAAAAATTCATACATTTTGTGAAGTTGTTTAAGAACGCATTCAATCTTTTTGACTGGCTATTTCAAGATTTTCATGAATATGTATGAGGTTCCTCAAGAAATCCTGATTTGATTCCAAATATTTTTTGACCAGTCTTTATTGGTGTGTTCAACCATACGTGTGTGTGTGTGTGTGTGTGTGTGTGTGTGTGTGTATTTAAACATCAATAGGACATTTTACATCTCTCCACTGACCTGGAGAGGTGGAAAAATGTTTCTATATTTTGAGATTTTGATACTGGCCAAGGTATCCAACAATCTCACTTTGATAAATTTGATATACAATAAAATTGTTTCTGTGTTGATGTTTATGTCTTAACTCCTACATGTATATGTAATTCAGATCTGAAATAGTTTAGGTAAGATTTAATGTTACTCCTTTTAGTTTGAGTTTGGAATTTAATTGCTTAAAAATGTCTAAATTAAGTAATTAATGTAGCTGGGATCTGAGCCTATTCACTTATACCATTTGAAAGTTTGTAAGTTGCAAAGTTTGTGATATGATCTCAGCTGTGAGCTAAGCTTTTGTTCTTTTTTTTTTTAAGATTTTTGCAAGGCAATGGGGTTAAGTGACTTGCCCAAGACCACACAGCTAGGTAATTATTAAGTGTCTGAGGTTGGGTTTAAACTCAGGTACTACTGATTCCAGGACCATGCTCTATCCCCTGTGTCACCTTGCCATCCTTGTTAACCTAAATTTGCTTGACAGCTGTATTCAACTTATGTTAATTGGACTTTTAAGTTTTAAGTAAATGTAGATTTCCCCACCGCTTCAGCTTTCATTCCCTCTAGGGACAGTGGGCTTGGATGGGGGTGGGGTTTGGGGGGGAAAGAGGCCTCCCCTCCCCCAGACTGGTTGTTTGGGAATAGAGCCCAAAGAGAAGTAGATTTCCTGCTCTCAGGTGGCTTTGAAAAGAGGGTGGGAAAGCTTTCATAGAGGAAAAGGTCACCACCTTGTGTTTAAAGAAAAAAGAAACTATCAGAGAATAATTTACTCACCTAAGTTTTGTAACAAGTCTTGAGAATTTGTGAGTGTTAAGAAGGAAAATATAATTGGGATAAATTGTATTTCAATGAATTTGGGAATATTGAATCATATATATAATCTACTGATTTCTTTTGGGGAAGAGATATTCTAAATTTTGTAATTTGATTTTGCTTTGATGTTAAACCAATATTGATAATTATCAACAATCTCAGTGGGGTTTTTTTTTGGTAAAGGAAGAAAGTTTGTAATCTTTGTCTTATCATTTATCATATGTTTGTGGAAGGGAATGTATATGTATTTATCAGTTATGTGATATTCTTTTGCAGCTTCAAAAAAAATTCTGTTACAATATCTGTTTTTTGCTTGTTATAAGTGTACAAAATAGTTCAGAAAGTTTTACAGATTTATTTCTTGGCTACTAGAAGCTGTTGAAAGGTCTATAGGTAATTGAATTAAGGAAAGCACTGGAATATTAAAATTCTCCTTCTAAAACAAAAAAAAGGGGGAATGATATGATATGTCCACTAATAGACTGAATTATGTAATTTCAAGAAAAAGTAATGTGAAATGATAGGGAAGGAAAGTAGATAGGATCTGACCAGGTAATAATCCGAGGGCCAGGATATATTTGTATTTCCACAGGTAATGGAAAACTTTGGGTTCCTGAAAGGAACTGAGGGAGAAAACCAACATCAGGAGGAAGAAGCACAGACCATCAAAATGTGTGAGAAGGAGACATAGGAACAGACCCTTGGAAGTAATCCAACTGATGCTTCAGATACAAACTTTCACCATATCAATGTCAGGGATGTTGGGGTCTGTATGTAATGCAACAATGAGAAGTATTTGGAGCAGTACACAAAAACCTTGTCATATTTGAACTCAGGACTTCGGTCTTGACTCTAGGTCCAATGCTTTTCTCCTGGCCCTTTCCCTTCTGACTACAAACTTTCCCAGGTCTTCTCATTGTGGGTATACCACAAGATGGTATTCTGGAAATTCAATTCTTTCTCTCTTGCTCACTCTTGCTCTGTCTCTCTCTCGGTTTCTGTGTCTTTCTGTCTCTGTTTCTCTCCATCTCTCTCTGTCTCTATGTCTTTCTGTCTCTCTGTCTTTGTTTCTCTGTCTCTCTGTCTCTCTCTGTCTCTCTCTGTCTCTCTCTCTCTCTCTCTCCCCCCTCTTTCTCTCTATAATTCAATCAGTTCCCATGAGCTCAATATTTATCTTTACGCAGACCAGTTCTGAATATCTAGCCCTAGTGTTTCTCCTGATTTCTGGTTCCAATATCACCAACAGCCTGTTGGATAATTCACAAGTAAATAGCTTTAGGCATCTTATATACATACACATACACACATATCTTGTATAAAACACACACACACACACACACACACACACACATATATAAAACAAAAATCATCTTTCCCTAAAATCCCTCTTCTCTGTCTAAATTCTCTGTTTCTTTTGAAGATACTGCAATGCTTTGAGTCATCCAGATTCAGTCTTGAATGAGCCTCAATTCTTTTCTCTCCCTCACCCCTCATTACTATCAGTTTCTAAGTCTTGTCAATTATAGCTCCACAAATTCTCTTATATCTGTCCCATTTGCTCTATACATATAGCTACCACCCTAAGGTGTTTCAAGACAGGAAGCAAGAAATACCTTCCAACATGCTCAAAATCAGGATAAAAGAACCCCCACCTAAGCTGAATAAATAAGAACCATCTAGTTAGACAGATTGACTACTGAACATATACCCCAATGAGATAGACGGTGGGGGAAAATCTTACATAAATTGAAATATACACGTTGGTCACTTGTTATAAGGGAGAGGCCTGATGGAGTATGAAGCATATTGAGTACTGTGATGCAAAAATTCATAATTTGAAGTTATCAAATTTTATAAAAGGAAAAACAAATAAACAGATGGGAAAGGAACAGGTAGGCAGAGTTTCTTTGTGGATATGTGTCTGAATGTCTAGTGAATTGTTTATTGTTCTATAATTTCAGTTGCATCCAACTCTGTGACCCCATTTGGAATTTTCTTGACAAAATGGTTTACCATTTCCTTCTCTAGATAATTTGACAAATAAGGAAACTGCAGCAAATTGGGTTAAGTAATTTGCCCAGGGTCACACAGTTAATAAGAATCTGAGGCTAGATTTGAGCTCAAGAAGATGAGTCTTCCTGATTCCAGGCCCAGCACCCTCTCCATTGCTGCCCAGCTAGCTGCCTAGATATAGTGAATTACCCATAAAGTAATCTGACTGAAGTGAGGCTTTGCAATAATCACTCCAAACTGAAAGTTAGGTGCATGGGAATTTTATTTCCCTCTCTACCTGCAGGTATGACTTGTAATGATCTTCAATGAGTTACTTGCCCATTCTGAGTATTGAATTAAATGACCAAAAAGACCCACAATGCCTCCTCATACTGATAGTCACAATTTGATCCTTAGAATTGTAATCCCAAAGGCAGAGTAGCTTAGTGAATAGAGAGCTGCTAGAGAAATAAAAAAAAAAACTAGATTCTAATGTCTCCTCTGACACAAATTGACTTCATGACCTTAGAAAAGTCATTTGATTTCTCAATGCCCTAAGGTACTTTCTAAGACTAAAGTTGCAAAATAGGTGCTGACTGGCATCATTAGAGGGAGCTCCTTCACTGGGAGCTTTCATATACACAAAAATCAAAAATCCAGTCCAAAAAGTATTCTGCTTCCTCTATGTGACTGCCTTTTTTAAATACCAGAATAATTCAGGTGGTTTAAACCAAGGTAAATCCTAGAACTGCCTATTAGTCAAGGAGTTGACTTCCTACCTTATTACCAATCAATTTCTAAGTCTTGTCAATTATAATTCCACAAATGCTCTCATTTCTGTTCCATTTGCTCTATGCATATAGCTACCACCCTAAGGTGTTTCAAGACAGGAAGCAAGAAATACTTTCCAACATGCTCAAAATCAGGATAAAAGAACTTCCACCTAAGCTGAATAAATAGGAACCAACTAGTTAAACAGATTGACTACTGAACATATACTTCTTAATACCCCACTACTTCCAAACAAACTTTGTTGCTTGGAAGCAGAGTCAATCTCATCTCATGTCTAAGGAGAAATAATGCGTGCAGCAAGTATATTCTGGGAGTCTCATGTCACACATTACTGGATTAAGGCTCATCTTTGCATTTGAGGGAGCCAGAGGGAAAATAATCTCAGGATCCACATCCAAATTAGATCTGTACCCACATACAATCCAGTTGTAGTCACTTGATAATTAATGACCTGATGAGAGTTGAAGAAAAGGAGAGAGCAAGAGAGGGAAAGATCAATTCTAGCCAACAGTAGAAGCTGAGTTTTCTCATAAAATGATCTCTGTAGAATAATAGGGAATATTACAAAGAAGGAGAATCTAGACCTTGAAAACATGCAGATAGAGTTGGAACTAAAATTCACATGCATGTGGTTCAGTTAAGTCAAACTCAAATAGAAACATATAAGGATCCCTGTGGACCACATATTAACTTAGAAACTCACACATTCACATTATCTATGTTCTATTGTGTTTTTATTTATTATGTTAAATATTTTTCAATTACATTTAATCTATCTAGATTAAATCTTGTGGACATTACTACCTGTGTTTGACACCTCTGGTGAAGTAGATAAATTCCTGAACTGGGTGAAATTTTGCCTGATATTTAACTAGCCGTAAAACCACAGGCAAGTCATTTACCTTCTCAATCTCAGCTTTTCCATGTTTAAAATGAAGATAATACCCAAAGTATCTACCTCATGATGGGATATTTTCCAAAATGGTCTTTTTGACTCAAGGCTCTCTCTAGGATATTTATGATATCCTAATATATTTAGAGTAAACCTTAGAATCAGGAAGATATGAACTCTGCCCTTCACACATACTAGTCATTTAAACATTGACAAGTCACTTAATGTCTCAGTGCTCCAAGTAAAGTCTCTGTGACTATAATGTACAGACAAGTTGCTGCTCTAAATCAATGGAGTGAATTTCCACAGTAGAAATTCCTTAATGGGTATGATCATAGATTCAAATCAAATCAAAATTTTTTAGTCTATCTCATAAGACTCATTTGAGATATGTAAGGTACTTTGTAAACTTTAAAGTATTATATAAATGTCAGATAGTATATTCCTCATATGAATATACACACATAGCATAATAACCAAGTGACAAAGTGAAGAATTCAGCCAACCAGCTGGTTTTTTGTCCAAATAACATCAAGCTCTTCAACTGATTGAGTTTTAACAAAAAAAAAAAAGAATTGACCCATTTTCTTTGAATAAATCAACATCTTCTGCAAGTATGTCAACATGGCTTCTAGCTGCAAAACAACTTGACAAAGTTTATCACATTACTGCCCCCACAAGTCTCCAAAGACAAATGTAACAACTGATTAAATCATCCAGGACAAGTGATCTAATATAATCACAAGACAGAAGAAAGGAAAGGTGATTTAAAAAAAACTCAAAAAACTGAGGCATTGAATAGAATTCAATTTATGGAGCTCTTGCTCCAACTTGAACTGGGTTTATTTATTAAAGTACCAAAAAAGACCAACAAGGGCCTACTAATTGGTTTCTCTGATACAAGTCTCTTAACTCTTTAATCAAACCTGCTAAAATGATAACCCTAGGGGCAAAGTGGCGCAGTGGATAGAGCACCGGCCCTCAAGTCAGGAGTACCTGAGTTCAAATCCAGCCTCAGATACTTAATAATAATTACCTAGCTGTGTGGCCTTGGGCAAGCCACTTAACCCCATTGCCTTGCAAAAACTAAAAAAAAAAAATGATAACCTTAAAGTACAGATTTAACCATGTCACTCCCATGTTCATTAATATTCAGTAATCTCTAGAATCAAATAAAATGCCTTTCTGTTTAGCATTTAAAACCTTTATAACCTCTCTCAAACCTATCTTTGCCAGCTAATTACATATTATTGCTATTGATGTGACCTATGGTCCATTCAGATTAGCTTTCTTGCTATTCCTGATACATGAAAGTTCCAACCATCTCAATGTCTTTGCACAGAACTTCCTCTCCCCACCCCTATGACTTAAGTACAATTCTTTTTCACATCTAATTCTTTAAATCTCTGGTTCAACCTTCAAAGATGAACTCGAATGAGAGCAGCTACATCATACCTTTCCTGATTATCCAACTGCTGGATCCTATACATTTTTTAAAATATATGAGTGGGGATGGCAGCTAGGTAGTACGATGGATAGAGCATTGGTCTTGGAATCAGGAAGACTCATCTTCTTGAGAATTTGGCTTCAGATGCTTGCTAACTAGGTGGACAAATCACTTAACTCTGTTTGCTTCAGTCTCCTCATCTGTAAAATGAGCTGGAGAAAGAAATGACAAACCACTCTAGTATATTAACAAATAAAACTCAAATGAGGTTATAAAGAGTTGGATACAAATAAAACAACTGCACAACTACAAAAATATATATGGTATTAATTTCCCTGATAGAATGTAAACACTTTGAGGGCAAGGAATTTTTTTTTGGGGGGGGGGGGTTCCAGTGACTATCATATGGTTGATAAATAAAATGCACTTAAATTCCTGTTCATTGGTTGGTTTTACTTTTAAGTTTATCTAAACTGTCCAACTTTAACTTCTGCCACCTGGATGAGTGAAGATAAAGATTTGAAGTGTGTCAGTCTTGTGAGGGAGTTCAAAGTAGTAGAAAGACGTCAATAGATGATGTGGATATGAATCTGCCACCTCCAACTAGGTAGATTTGGGCAAGACATCAAAACTCTCTGACCCTGCTTCTTTATCTTAGATTAATAATATCTGCCCTACCTAAACCAAACAAGACAATACAAAAGTGTTTTGTAAAACTCAAGGTACCACATAAATGTAATTTTTATTGGAGAATGGAGAAGGTGGCAGGCCTTATGTAAAGCATTTTTCAAATAGATATTTGACCCACAAAACATCCTGGGAAGTAGGTCCTGTTATTATCCCTATTTAAAGTTGAAGAAACTGAGATAGATAGAAACTAAGTGACTTGCCCAGAATCAGACAAGTAAATTTTTTTTGAATTTGAACTCAGATCTTCCTCTCTCCAAGCCTAGCATTCTATCCAGTATACTCTTTAGCTGATTACTATTCATAGAATTTTTAAGCATAAAAAGAGCACAAAATTGTAGATTTAAAGCTGCAAGAGGCTTGAAAACCACGAAGGTCAACTTTCTTCTTTTATAGATGAGTTATGAAGAAGTTAAGAGACTTTCCCAAGGTTATACAATCAATGAGTGCCCTGTGATGAGATCTGAATCCAGATCTAAATTCAACAATCTATGTCATCTTTCTACATAATTTTATTATTAAGAAACATATGAGATCTTTTGCTTCTTCTCATGATTTTTCCTAATCACGCACTCTGAAATTCCCCTTTGCTCATCTCTTTCCCTTCTACACCACCCTCAGCTTTAGAACCTCCTCACTTGTCTTCTATTAAAAGCAGGTAGGGTTAAATTTCACCCTCAGATATTTCCTAGCTGAGGGACCCTAATCAAATCACTTCACCTGTTTACCTCTCTTTCCTCATCGGTAAAATGGGGATAATAATCACACCTATATTTCTCATCATCTATACTGCTTTTGGATTTCTTGCCTCATTGTTCAGCATCTTCTCCTCCCCACTTTTTAGCTTCCTTTTGTGTGTTGTCTTCCTCTTATTAGACTGTAAGTTTTTTAAGTACAGGAACTATATTTTTATTTATATTTTTATTTCCCAGAGCATAGAATACTGTCTGATGCAAATTAGAAATAATAATAAATAATATTTATTGATTATTGACTACCTCAAAGGATTGTTGTGAAGATAAAACAAGATAATATTTGTAAAGCATTTTGAAAACCTCAAGACACTAAATACAATTATTATTGCTATTTTGTTACTATTTTTATCTTTATTCTTCATTATTACCTCAAATCTCTCAATTATTTCCTGTTTTCCCATCTGCTACTGCTATCTTGGCTCCACTTTACTCCCTTCAAGATCTGGAACCTAGGGTAGCATATTTCAATTAGGTATTAACAATCTCTCCTTAACCCTTGAATTCTTTTATCCTTTGCCACCTGTAGTTCCCTGGATACTAATCCTCAGTCTTTGGTGACCTCTACCCTTCAATTCCTCCCTTCTAACTCCCAAGCTATTAAACATTACCAGAGAAAGATTGAGTCCATGACAAATTCATGCTATCAAACTTTCACAAAGAGTTCCTATTCTACTATCTTATTTCTTACTTGATTTTAATGAGTAGAAGTTTGTCAGATAAAGCAATTTCTGTTCTTATATCACTTGATATCTTGTCTATTTTGACATACATATGGAGACACCTGAATGTTGGAAAACAGCATTTAAGATGGCATCTTGTTCCACCAAGTCAACTGGATTTTTATGGTCAATAAATGATAAGCACAATGGGATGAATCATTCTCTATACCCTTCAGGTAATTTTGTGACTATATAATTAATAAATGTGACTATATAATTAATATATTCCTATATAAACTATAACTTTTTAAATTATATAAATATTTTATATGTTTCCCAATTATAAAAAATAGTAGTTTCTTCCAATCATTTTTACATGGTTTTGAATTTTACAACTTCCCTCTCCTCCCCTCAACAGAAGGCAATCTGATATAGACTTTACATTTGTTTCCATGATATGCATAGATCAAAATTGAATGTGTTGAGAAAAAAAACATATCCATAAAAAAAGAAAATATCAGAGATAGAAATATTACATATACAAAAAACAACTTTTTTAAAAATTGAAGATAATAATCTTTTGTCTTCCTTTAAACTCCACAGTCCCTTCTCTGGATACAGATGGCATTCTCTATCATAGATCCCTTAAAATTATCCCAGATCATTTCACTGATGAAGTGAGCAAGTCCAACAAGGTTGATCATCATATCATGTTGCTGTTAAGGTATATAATGTTCTTCTGGTTCTGCTCATCTCTCTCAGCATCAATTTATACAAGTCTTTCCAGGCTTTTCTAAAATCCCTTCCCTTACTATATGACTAAAATAAGGACAGGTGAAGTTAAATGACCAGATAATAGGTTATTAAGATAGAATTCAGGTCTACCTGACCCTAGGTCCAATACACTATATGTTTCCTAACTGCCAACAAAAAAAAGCTTTACATACATTATCTCATTTGAGCTTCACAATAGACCTGTGAAGAAGAGAATATTATTATATCCATTTTAGTATTATTATTACTAATTATTATCTATTGCATTTTTACAGCAATTACTTTGTGCCAGTCACCCTTCTAAGTACTTTATAATTATTAACCATTTAATATTTGCCACCACAAACAGAGCTGCTATGATCATGAATATCATGATCTCTTCAGAATACATATCCAGTAGAGGTATTGCTGGATCAAAGGATATGCACATTTTTATTACCCTTTGGAGATAATTCCAAATCGCTCTCCAGAAAGATTGGATCAGTTCACTGCTCCAACAACAATACACCAGTGTCCCAGATTTCCCACATCCCCTCCAATATTGATCATAATCCTTTCTGGTTATATTGGCCAATCTGAGAGGTATGAGGTAGTACTTCTTAGATACTTTAATTTGCATTTCTCTAATCAATAGTAATTTAGAGAAATTTTTCATATGACTATAGATAGCTTTGATTTCCTTGGCTGAAAATTGCCTTTGCATATCATTTGACCATTTGTCAACTGGGGAATGGATTGGGTTTTTTTTTATAAATTTGACTCAGTTCTCTATTTTAGAAATGAGTCCTTTGTCAGAAACACTAGTTGTAAAAATTGTTTCCCAAATTTCTACCTTTCTTTTATCTTGGTTACAGTGGCTTTGTTTGTGCAAAAGCTTTTAAATTTAATGTAATCAAAATTATCCACTTTGTTTTTTTATAGTGTCCTCTATCTCTTCCATGGTCATAAAATGCTCCCCTTTCCACAGTTCGGTCAGGTAAACTATTCCTTGTTCTCCTAGTCTGCTTATAATATTGTCTTTTATGTCTAAATTCCGGACCCATTTTTACCTTATCTTGGTATTGTGTGTGTGATCTTGGTCTAATCCTAGTTTCTGCCATACTATCTTCCAGTTTTCCCAGCAGTTTTTATCAAAACTGAGTTCTTATACCAGAAAGTAGACTCTTTGGATTTATCAAACAGTAGATAACTATAATCATTTCCTTCTGTCTCTTTTGTATCTAATCTAGTCCTCTAATTCAGACTCTATTTCTTAGCCAGTCCCAGACAGTTTTGATGGCTGATGCTTTATAATATAATTTTAGATCTGGTAAAGTTAAGTAGCCTTATTTTGCATTTTTTCATTAAATCCCTAGGTATTCTTAACTTTAATTTCTCCATATTAATTTACTTACTATTTTTTCTAGCTCACTAAAGTAAATTTTTTTTGAAAATTTGATTGGAATTGCACTAGTTTAATTTAGGTAGAATTCTCATTTTTATTATATTAGCTCAACCTATCCATGGGCAGTTGAGATTTGCCCAGTTATTTAAATCTGATTTCATTTGTGTGAAGTGTTTTATAGTTGTTTTCAAAGAGTTTCTGAGACTGCCTTGGCAAGTAGACTTCCAACTATTTTTAGTTATCTGAAATTATTTTAAATGGGATTTCTTTTTATAATGCTTGCTGTGTATCTTGTCAGTAATATGTAGAAATGATGAGGATTTGTGTGGGTTTATTTTATGTTCTGAGACTTTGCTACAGTTGCTAATTGTTTCCAGTAGTTTTTTAGATTTTTTTTTAGGGTCCTCTAGGTATACCATCACATCATAAACAAAGAGTGAGAGTTTTGATTCTTCTTTCTCAGTTCTAATTCCTTCAATTTCTTTTTCATCCCTTATTGCTGAAGCTAACATTTCTAATACAATATTGAATAGTAGTAGTTTTAACAGGTATCCTTCTTTCATCCCTGATCTTATTGGGAATGCTTCTAGCTTATCCCCATCGAATATAATGTGTGTTGATAGTTTCAGAAAGATACTGCTTATCACTTTAAGGAACAATCCATTTATTCCTATGTTCTCTAGTGTTTTTAGTAGGAATGGGTGCTGCATTTTGTCAAAGACTTTCAGCATCTATTGAGATAATCATATGATTTCTATTGGATTTGTTATTGATAGAGTCAATTATGCTGACAGTTTTCCTAATATTGAACCAACTCTGCATTCCTGGAATAAATCCTATTTAGTCATAGTGTATTATCCTAGGGATAACTTGTAATCACTTTGCTAAAATTTTATTTATGACATTTGCATCCATATTCATAAGGGAAATATGTCTATAATTTTATTTCACTGTTTTGACTCTTCCTAGTTTACTTATCAGCACCATATTGGTCTTAAAGAAGGGATTAGAGGGGTGGCTAGGTGGCGCAGTGGATAGAGCACCACCCTGGAGTCAAGAGTATCTGAGTTCAAATCTGGCCTCAGACACTTAATAATTACCTAGCTGTGTGGCCTTAGGCAAGCCATTTAACCCCATTGGCTTGCAAAAACCTAAAAATAAATAAAAAAGAAAAAAAATTAGGCAGAGTTCTGTCTTCACCTATTTTTCCAAATAGTTTACATAGAATTGGAACCAGTTGTTCCTTAAATGTTTGGTAGAATTCACTTGTGAATCCACCTGGCCCTGAAGATTTTTCCTTAGAAAGTTCATGAATGGCTTGTTGAATTTCTTTTTCTGAGATAGGGTTATTTAGGTATTTAATTTCCTCTTCATCTAACCTGGGAAGTTTAAGATTTTGTAAATATTCATCCATTTCACTTAGATCATCAAATTTATTGGCATACAGTTGGACAAAATCATTCCAAATTATTATTTTAATTTCCTCCTCATTGGTGGTAAATCCACCTTTTACATTTTTGATACTAGTAATTTGGTTTTCTTCTTTCTGCTTTAAAATCTTTTTTATCTATTTTATTGTTTTTTTCATAAAAACAACTCTTGGTTTTATTTATTAGTTCAATAGTTTTCTTGCTTTCAATTTTATTAACTTCTTTAATTTTTAGAATTTCTAATTTGGTATTTAATTAGGAATTTTTAATTTGTTCTTTAACTTGTTAGTTTATGTTCAGCTCATTGATTTCCTCTTTCTCTTCGTATAAGCATTTAGAGATATAATATATCCCCTAATAACTGCTTTGACTATATCCCTTAAATTTTGGTATATTGTCCCATTATTGTCATTGTCTTGGATGAAATCATTAATTTTTTTATTATTTGTTGTTTGATCCACTCAGTCTTTAAAATGAGGTTATTTAGTTTCCAATTAGTTTTAGGTCTATCTCTCCACAGTCCATTATTGCACGTGATTTTTATTGCATTATGGTCTGAAAAGGATGTATTCAATATTTCTGCCTTTCTGCATTTGATTATGAGGTTTGTATGCCCTAGTATATGGTCAATTTTTGTGTAGGTTCCATGTACTGAAGAAAAATATTCCTTTCTATCCCCATTCATTTTTCTCCAAATTTCTATCATGTCTAAATTTTCTAACATTCTATTTAACTCCTTTACTTCATTCTTATTTATTTTATGGTTAGATTTATTTAATTCTAAGAGAGGGAGATTAAGGTCTCCCTAGTAAAGTTTCACTGTCTATATCTTTCTCTCATTCAGCTTCTCCTCTAAGAATTTGGATGCTATACAGCTTGGTGCATATATATTTAGTATTGAAATTACTTTATTGGGAGCAGCTAGGTGGTGCAGTGAATAGAGCACCGGCCTTGGAGTCAGGAGTACCTGGGTTCAAATCTGACCTCAGACACTTAATAATTACCTAGCCGTGTGGCCTTGGGCAATCTACTTAACCCCATTGCCTTGAAAAAAATCTAAAAAAAAAAGTTACTTCATTGTAGTACCTTTTAGGAGGATATAGTTTCCTTATTTCTTTTTTTTTGGTTTTGTTTTTGCAAGGCAATAGGGTTAATTGACTTACCCAAGGTCATACGGCTAAGTAATTATTAAGTGTCTGAGGCCAGATTTGAACTCAGGTACTCCTGACTCCAGGGCCAGTGCTCTATCCACTGCCACCCCCTTCCTTATCTCTTTTAATGAGATCTATTTTTGCAACTGCTTTGTCTGCTTTTGTCTGCTACACCATCTTTTTTCACTTCAGCTGAAGCATAACATATTCTGCTCTAAGTCTTTTTACCTTTACTTCGTATGTATCTCTCTGCTTCAAATGCCTTTCTTGTAAGCAGTATATTGGAGGATTCTGGTTTTTAATCTACTCTGCTATCTGCTTCTGTTTAATGGAAGAGTTCATCCAATTCACATACAAAGTTATAAATACTGACTCTTTATTGCTCTCCATGCTATCTTTCCTCATTTGTATTTTCCCCTTTTTTTCACTATATCCCTATTCCCCAGTATTTTACTTCTGAATACTGACTCCCTCGGTGTGTTTACTCCCTTCTACCCAACCCCCCTCCCCTTTCTTTCCCCTTTCCCTTTACCCCTTCTTCCATTCCTACCTTCAGTTCCTCCTTCCCCCTGCCTGCTCCTTTCCCTTCTTAATACTTGAACAGTAAGATAAGTTCCTAAATTCAACTGAGTGTATATGTTAATCCCTCTTTGTGTCAAATCTGATGAGAGTAAGATTCAGGCAGTTCTCACTTCCTCCCTTCTTCCCCTTTATTGCAATAGGTCCTTTGTACCTCTTCATATGATATAATTTACCCTGTTCAATCTCCCCCTTACTCCCTTTTCTTTACTGTTCCCCCTTTTTAAGGAGATATTTTTAAATCATTCCAGCAGTCACAGACAAGTCATGAATGTCCATTACTTCTGGATAAGTATATTTCCCCTAATAGAGTTATAATTCTCAAGTTATTAGAATCTTCCTCCTAGGTGGGGTATAGCCAGTTCCATCTTACTGGATAACAGTTTTTTCTTTCACTATATCCTAAAGTATGAAGTCCAGGCTTTTTTTTTGTCTTCAAGGTTTTCAAGAAGTCCTGTGATTCTTCAATTGTCTCGCCTGGATCTATTTTCCAGGTCTGTTGTTTCACTGATGAGACATTTTAAATTTTCTTCTATTTTTTCATTTTTTATTTTGATTATCAGAAATTGGTGTCTCATGAAGTCATTAGCTTCCACAGATTCCAATTTTTTAGAGAAGAGTTTTCTTTGTATCTCCTTTTCCACAATTATATTTTTGAAGGAGTTGTTGACTTTTTCCATTCCTCCAATTGTGTTTTTGAGAGAATATATTTTACTTTTGCACTTATCCAATTGTATTTTCTTTTTTTTTTTAGGTTTTTTTTGCAAGGCAAATGGTGTTAAGTGGCTTGCCCAAGGCCACAAAGCTAGGTAATTATTAAGTGTCTGAAACTGGATTTGAACCCAGGTACTCCTGACTCCAGGGCTGGTGCTTTATCCACTGTGCCACCTAGCCTCCCCTCCAATTGTATTTTCAAAGGATTAGGTTTCTTGTTGTAAGATGTTAATTTTCTCATGCATTTCTTTTCCCAATTTTTCTATTTGATTTTTAAATTCCTTTCTGATCTCTTCTAAGATGTCTTTCTGGGCTGTAGACCAATTCATATTCTCCTCTGAAGCTCCATTCCTCTCTGAGTTAGGATCCTTGTCTTCAAGGTAACATTCAATAGATCCTGCTTTATACTGGTTTTTCTTCATTTTGGGCCCTTTCCCTAGGGAGAAGGGCTGCTTCATAGAGCTTCAGTGTTGAGATCCCTAGAGGCCTTGCCCACTCCTGGGAGTTACTCAGTGGGCTGGCCCTGTAAGGGATACCAAAACTTTTCTCTGGATTGTCTATGATATTGATTAGTGGCCTACTCCCTTAAGGCTGGGGAACTCATAGCAGGATCTGGACTGTCCTCACACAATGTAGGCTGGGTCCCAGACTAGAAAGTTAATCACCTTAATCAGCAATCAGCACTGGAGGAGATCTGCAGCTCTCACCTGGGCCTTGGAAGAAGGTACAAACATCTAGGGGCTGTTACTGTGTTTTGTTGTTTGTTCTGAAGAAAGTCACAACTCTCCCACAGGAATGTGTTGGGGGGGAGGGTTGGAACTCAGCTGAAAACACCAGGGTCAGAGGCCAGGATCTTCTAGATCAACCAGCTGACTGGATAGGTGTCTGGGCATTGCACTGGAGCTCTCCCACATAAGGCAAATGCTTCCACTGCTTGGGATATCCACACTTCCCTGTGACAGACCACTCTACAAGATGTTCTCCTCAGTTCTTCTCTGGATTCTGTGGATCCAAAATCTGTTAATAGGTTTTCTGAGGGAAAGTCAGGAGAATTCAAAACATTGTCTGACTTTTCTCCACCATCTTGCCAGAAGAGTATAAACTCTCATTTACAAAAGTCTGCCTGTTACCTTCTCATAATGTCATCAAATGTTCTTAATGTATGTGTAGGTTTAAAAGTTTGAGATTTGAAAGTTGTGATGCACACAGCAGAGCCTAGCTATTGCTAAAGGACAAGGTGAATCTTATTTCTACCATCATCAATTCTTCAAGGGGTACAAGAGAGTGGGTAACTAGGTGACATATAGATAGAATACCAGGTTCTGAATTCAGGAAGACCCGAGTTCAAATTTGATCTCAGACACAAACAAGCTGTATGACCCTGAGCAAGTTCTTTAACCATGTTTGTCTCAGTTTTCTCATCTGTAAAATGAACTAGAAAAGTAAATGGCAAACCACTCCAGTACCTTTGCCAAGAAAACCCCAAATGGGGCTATGAAGAGTCAGACAATTAAATAACAAGAAAAAAATGGAGAAAACCACAATCTACAATACATGCATATCAATCAATCAATGACATTAAGCACCTATTGTGATAAGCATTGTATTGTGAGGAAAGAGTTTGCCTCCCTTATCCCTAGCAGGTGACAGCTTACAATCATGGGGGAAAATATTAGATTTAAAGTTGGGAGAGCTTAATTAAAACCCCAACTTCTGCTTTTATGATCTGACTTCCACAATCTGGGACTCATTTCCCCCATCTGTAAAATGAAGGGATTGGACTATATGACGTTTTGGGATCCCTTCCCACTCTAAATCCTATTTCAATACTTGTCACCTGCCTCTTCTTCTAACTCTGGGGACTTTTATACACAAACCAGTTGCCTTCTCACACTGGAAATAGCTCCACTCTTTGTATGGTGAGTTCCTGTCCAGAACCTCCATTTGAAAAAGTACCAAGTCATCCATGCTTACTTCTAATCCATTTCTGGTCCTGACTCTTGAATATTTATGCCTTTATACTTACCTCCCTTCCTTTTATTGTCTTTCCCCCATAAAATCTTTTAGGGAAGAATTTTGCCTATATTCCCAATGCTTAGCACAGTATCTAGCATAAAGTAAAATATTAATAATATTTATTCAGTCTAATTTGATCTAATCAAATACACAATTCATATGATGATGGAAGGAAGGGAAGACTTCCAATAGTATCATCTCAAAAGCCCCTTCCCCACACTCCATGAATAGAACTGTGACTCCCTAAGACAAACTAAAATTGCTAGTACTCCAGTCTCCAGCTAGAGAATTCATTCTTTCATCATCATTTCCAATCTAATCCTTTAGCCCCTTTAGTCAAAGGGTAGAGATATCAACACCTTTTCATAGAAATTTGAATTAAGTTGATATCACCAAATGTTCAGACCTTAATCTCAGACTTCAAGATGCCCCTGAAACTCAGACAAATGCTCCTTAAACTGAACTATCTTCTTCCATCTGTATGAGGGTGTATCATCCAACTTCATGGACATTGAAGGGCAAAGAGGATAAACAAATACTTGGAAATATAAGTTTCTATTGGAAGGCCAAGTCCAAGATAGCTAAACTGGAATGAACTCTCACTTTTGGATAGCTTAACCAGGACTTCATTTGGTCCCAAAAGAAGAAAAGGAAAAAAAGGGCAAAAGGTGCAGAAATGCAACTGAAGAAACTTCAATAATGGCTTAAGTTCTGAAGGATTTGGTTCCAGCAACACAGTGACACTCCAGGTTGAATTTCTCATGGCAAGGTTAGACCAAATTTGATCCACACTCCACTCTATCTGGTGTTCTCTCATTATCAACAATGTGAGCTCTGGAAAAATACCCAGCTGTGTTCCTTTTCCTTCTGACATCAGCTAGAGGAGTACTCTGCTGAGCCAAATCCTATTGATTACCATATTGATATCAGAGACTAACCCACCCTGCTGGATAGAAGAATAAACTAAACAATGTAAGATAGTTGACTTGGGCCAGATTTAATGTCAATTAGTGATATTCATTCATTCTCTAAAGTAAAGAAGGCCACATCCCAGAGGAAATAATTTTCTTCATCCTTTGAAGGCCCTGGGGAAAACCTAGGAATATATATATATAAATTTTGAATTGTATATTGAATATATGTATTTTTTCTCCTAATGAAGTAATGTAAACAGATCCAAGATGAAGCACATTAAGGACATTTTACTACAAAAAGTAGACTATTAGCATTCCACAGTAACGAATTGAGGGATCAGAGGAAAAAAGAAGTTGTTTGTAGGCATTACTTTCATTTTTCATGGTTGTTGAGAAAACAGCTATAGCAATGTCCCTTGCAAAGGGCTATTTTGTGCCTGTGAACATGTTCGTGCAAAAGCACACTCTGTCCTTAGGGCCTTTCCTTACCTCTTATTGGATAATGGAGAGTCTTCTCAGAATCTCCAGCTGGCCAGTCATCTCTTCATTTTCCACCAGTGTACCCTCTGCTAAACTTCTCCATCACACCCCTGGGCTGGTACCATCCCCAAACTCAACCACTCCTTTCCTTTTCAGCTTCTTTTTTTATGAGTTTTATTCTCCTATTAGAATGTAAACTCCTTGAGGGTAGGGACTTTTGTTTGCTTGTATTTGTATTCTCAGTTTTTAACACAGTGTCTGGATCATAATAAGTGTTTAATCAATGTTTGTTGACTGACTCAACACATATACACAATTTTAACTTGGCATGATTATTATCGACTGCATTATTGACAGCATAAGGAGTCATTCAACAACTTCCTAAATCTTACCATCTATAACTTTAATTCCATGATATTATAAGTTGATGGACTTAAAATTTGTAAATCTTTGCTGGTACCTAAAATAGTTTGTTAACTGGTTATAGAGTTTTTTTTATTGTCATCATTATTTTTAATGATATCGTCAAAACTATCGAACTTCTGCATGAAGACATAGTCTAATAGAAGGGCAGCTAGGCGTTTCAATGGATAGAGCACCGGCCTTGGAGTCAGAAGTTTGAATTCAGCCTCAGACACTTGACTCTTACTAGCTGTGTGACTTTGGGCAAATCACTTAACCCTGATTACCTCACATCTAGGGCCATCTCAATTTGTCCTGATTCATATCTGGCCACTGGACCCAGATGGCTCTGGAGGAGAAAGTAAGGTGGTGACAGTACAGCAACCCCTCCCTCAAATCCAATTCATGTGCTTGTCATGGCATCACATCCCTGATGTCATGGTCTTCTTTGAGAACAAAGGACAATTATCAATCACCTGAAGAATCTACCAGAAGGTAGATTACCACCATCAGGTGGCAATTCCCTGCTCTGGGTTCCTATTGCCCTTTCTGCCTCCTTCCCTTTGCTGCACACAAAGCTATCCCTTATATCTGAAATGACCTTCCTCTTTACCTCTTCTTAGGATTCCTAGCCTCTAATTCTACTTAACATATAACTATAAAATATTACAGATTCAAGGTGGGGAGGACAAACAAGAAAACTTTTGAGTAACATCCTCTCCTTTCCTTCATGTCATTTCATGCTGTGGGAGCTGGGATAAAATTGTGTGCACATGTATGGTTCTGATGCAACAATGGCATTAGGAATATCTTGTCTCAAATGCTACCTCTGCACAAGATCTTTCCTGATCTCCCAAATGATTAGTACTCTCCCCCACCCTACTCCCTCCCTCTCTCCTCCCTCCCCTCTCATTCCCCTCTCCTCCCTCCCTCTCTTTCTCTTTTCTCTCCCCCCTCCTCTTCTCTCTCTCTCTCTCTCTCTCTCTCTCTCTCTCTCTCTCTCTCTCTCTCTCTCTCTGTCTCACTGTCTCTCTCCCTCATTCCTTTTCCTTTGCTCTTCCTCCCTCTCTGTCTTTCTCCTGTTCTTCCTCTTTTCCCTCCCTTTCTTTCCCTATTCCTCTATCCTCCTTCTTGCTCTCTTTTTACCTCTCTCCCTCCTTTTTTCTTCCTCATTCTCTCTCTCTCTCTCTCTCTCTCTCTCTCTCTCTCTCTCTCTCTCCTTTGTCCCCTCTTTCCCTCTCCCTCTTTCTCCTTCTCCTTTCTTTTCCTATTCCCCCATCCTCCTTCCCTTCTCTTCTTCTCTCCCTCTCCCTCCCTCCACCCTCTCCCCTCCCATATCTCATTTCGCCTCCTCTCCCCCTCCACTTTCTTTGTATCCTAGTGCTTAGCATAGTTCTTCACATATATCTGCTTAATAAATGCTTATTAACTTACCAACTAAAGTTACATAAATATTGATCAAACCTTCATATCCTTCAGTTTGATTTAATCCTAGCATTGACCCTTCTACTACCAATATAGATCAGCAATTCAATTGTAACTAAGTCTTACATAGTGACCTGGATGCAAGAGATAGCTATATAACAGAAGCAAGATTTTTCTGTCCACCCTATACTTCATATTTCCTGTATGAATATTATATATTGACTTACATATTGTTTCTACCCCAGAAGACTATAAACTCCTAAAGGCAAAGCATTATTATTTTTTCTTTGTAGCTTCACTGCTTTGAATACACCTATAAAACAAAGTAGGTCCTTAACAAATGATAGCTAAATGTTGACTACTGTTTTTTAAGCCAAATAGAATAATTGATATTTTGCTAGTGGGAAAGGACAAAAATCATTCATCCAAACCCATCAATAAGCAAGCATTTATTGATTTAAGCATATAAGCCCAACTATGAAACAGTCTCTGTACTGAGAGGCTTACAGGAGGTAACTGAGTCAGGGGAAACAGCATATATCTTGTTCAGTCATTTCAGTCCTGTCTAATTCTCTGTGACTCCACTTGGGGTTCTCTTGGCAAAGATATTGGAGTATCTTGCCATTTTCTTTTCTAGTTCATTTTAATATGAGGAAACTGAGGTAAACAGGGTTAAATAACTTGCCCAGGGTCACCTCGCTAGGTTGTATCTGAGCTGGATTTGAGCTCAGGAAGATAAGGCTTCCTGACTCCCAACCCTGAATTCTATTCACTTTGTCACCTTAGCTGCCTTAACATGTAAACATACATGGCCAAAATACAGAATAATTAAGGGTGAGGGGTAGGAGAAGCATCAACAATTGCAACAATTAAGAAAGATTTCATATACAAGATGGTACTAGAACTGAGCCTTTAAGAAAATGATCTTGACAATACTTTTTGAATCTGAAATTCTCCTGGTCTGGAGGCACTGAGTAAAATTAAGCCCAAACTTTTCTGACTATGCCCTAAGAAGAGTATCATTCAGAGCTCTCTACCTAACAAGAAAATAAGATTTCATTTCAATGCATACATGGATCATATTCTCCCCAAGTGTCACAGTTCTGTGCTTACATTCTACTAGGTATGGCAATTTTAGAAAGAAAAAAATTAAAAACAAGGAAAGAGATTCTTCCCATCAGTATTATTCTGTCCAATGATTAACCAAACTGATGAAGCTGTGTCAGTAATTCAACTGCAAAGTTCACTTTCAGACAGAAGGGAGGACTGAAGATCAGGATGGCATTTGAAGGAAACTTTCTGGAGTCCATTTCCAATATAGATGAATGCATGAATCACAGAGAAATTTAAGAGACTCTATAGGGAAGTCTTACAGAATTGCCTGGAATTAGAGAGCACCATTCGGTGAGTACAAAACTGTCTGACTGGAGCCAAAATGAAATTCACTTTCTGAAAAAGGTTTGGTTGTTTAAAGTTGGCCCAGTATCATTTGTTTTTCTCTGGCCTTTATGCAATCTTGTGGGATGCGGAGTCAGAAAGTCATAAATCATTCATAGCTGTGAAAAATCACCGGGTGAGACAGATGTAGTTTCAAGTGAAATGGGAGACATTTTGCATGAAACCCAAGACAACGTCACTCATCTGGTTCATAACTCACACTGGTTATTAATTTCTAACCACAGCACCACTTCTTCAACATTTGTCTGAGGCCTTAGCTTTGTTTGGTTTCAAATGGAGCCTGAGTAGAAGAAATGGCATGTCACAATCAATCTGCAACGATAGCATCTCTCAGCAGCCTTGGGGGAGGATGCTCTAGTTTATGACATTTTCTAGGACTACTGAGGCTGTAAGCCCTCTTTACCACTGAGGTTCTAATTCTGTAAATGAGGGAGAGGTCACCTTTGGCATAAGATATGCTTACCAGGTTTTCTTACCCTTCCTTCCAAAATCTTCCCTACACTACTATTCTATCCCCATTATCAGTTAATCAACAGGTATTTCTTAAGAGTTAACTATGTACTATGCTAAGAGCTGAGGATACAAAGAAAGGTAAAAATAGTTCCTCTTCCTCAAGAAGCTCACACTCCAATGGAAGAAACAAGATGTAAATTACCATATGTATGTATAGATTTGTGTATGAATGGATTGTGATATTTGTGTACATAAATATACCATATTTATATATACGTATATGTACCATATACCATACTTTTATTTGTACATGCCATATAATTTATTAACAAGATATTTTCAAAGTAATGAAGGTTATCTGCAAGGGGAAGTCAATTATCCGGAATTCTCCTACTAGCAGTGCATTCATTTCGGTTGAAGGTTTGTTTCCATTGTTCAAATGAAAATACTTGTGGCAGAGCAACCACTTTATTCTCCTTTATCAGTTATGAATGCCAATAGGGTGAATTTGTTTTTCATACTTTTCCCATGTAGCTACAACATGAGAAGAGCTCCCTCCAGAATCAACTACATAAAAGATATATTTTGATTGATGTGGAAGAAGAAAAGAAATGGGGGTGGGTAATAAACCAAGAAGGGAAAAGGAGTTGAAGAGCACTATAGTGAGAGAATATTGGGACAACATAAAGGGGCAAGGAAAAGATGGTGTGTGGAAGGAAACAAAAGCACAATTTTGCTCTGTCCTAATAACAATTTAACTAAAATCAATTCTATTACTTGTAATGGTATAACAGAAAAAACACAGTATTGGGAGTAAGGAAATCTAACTTCTAATACCAATTCTGTCATTAATAGTTATATGACTTTGGATAAATCATTTCAGTTTCCTGGACCTTGATTTCCACTCTGATAAAATAAGTAGGTCATATTAGAATATCACAAAGGACTTAAATTTTATTTCCAACTTATCCACTGAAAAATATTAAATTCAAGGATCAACTTTATTACTCTTTAGTCTTGAAAGCTTATTAAAAAATAAATTCAACCCTATCTTGCTTTATAAAACTCTCCTTTTCTCATCTTCATTTAGCTTTCATTTTTCTGCATTTTATCAGTAAAAGTGTTGATGAGTTTACTTCAAAAATGGTCCTCACTGCTTCTTCTTTTTTCTAATCTTGTGGCTGATTAGAATGACCAGATTTGGCAGTTTTTTATTAATCCAACAGCTTCCTGTATAGTCATTTGGGAGTTAATTTCTTCCCAATTAATGGCAAACTTAAAAAAAATGTTGCTCAGTTGTTTATGGCATAAGACATAGGGAATTAAATGATGGTATAAAAGCAAAGGTATATGGTATGAAATAAAGGAAAGCATAGAAGATGTGTTTAAATAATATTTTAGCGTAATCCTTTTCTTCTTATGTTCTATTGAAATGTGTACCATGGGAAAGTTCAGAATTAAATTAAAATGGAAAAAATTATTATTTTAAATTTTATCTGCTGGTGCTGGAAATCCCCCTACAACCAATATTCCTCTGATTTAAGCACTAGCCTCTCTTTTTGATGTCCTTAATGTGTGGCTACTCCTCAAAGAGGAAAAACATTACATAAAGTTCTAAACTCAGAATAAGAAAGGACTTTGGATGCCTTCTAAGATATACTTTACATAATACATATGCCCCCCTAACATCTTCCCTGAAAAGTGCTTGTAAGATCATAGATAAAGAGCCACAAACCATTTCTGAACTTATCTAGTCAATTCCACTCCAAAACACTCATTTTATAAGTGAGGAAAAAAGTCTATGAAAGTGCAGTCATTTGCTCTAGATATTGTATCAAACTCAAGAGACATGGAAGCCATTGAACCTAATACACTCCTCACAGGCTGTATATGGACTTAGAAAACTACATATTAACATTATCTATATTCAATTATATTTTATGTATTTATTTGTTTAAAATTTCCCAATCACATTATAATCTGGTTCAGTTCACTCTTGGGACTGTTGCTGGCAGCATCAAACAACTCTGATGTAGGATATCCAGGTAGCAAGAATCAGAGGTCCGATTTAAATCTAGTTTCTCTAACTACTAAATCAATATTCTCTCCATTGTACCACACTGCTGTTGAGCTTCTATTTGGATACCTTAGGCCAGGGTAACTGAGCTCTGTATGCCTGTCCTAGGAACCCTAAGTTGGTGAAGACCAACTTAGCTAACTGTAATTCTATTAGAGAACAGCCTCCCCTTGAACCTCGGGGGGGGGGGGGTAGAAGTTGCTTTTGCTTGCTCTATTTAAAGGACAGTAGAACACTGGGTCATTGTGGAATCATAAAATATTAGACCTGAAAGTGACCTTAGAAGTCATTTAGTCCAACATCCTCAATTTACATCTGAGGAAATAGAGGCCCTGAATGGGAAAGAGATTTTGGCAAGATAATGGTAGAATTTGAATCCAGGTCTTCTGACTCTCAGTCCAGAGATCTCAGATAAATGATCCAATGCCTAATTCAGTTTATTGCATTCATTGTTTCATGTCTAGTTTTCAAATGGGTCAAATGTATGATAGGTGGCTGGACACCACCTGTATCCTTTCTTATTACTAGGTCTAGCTTTGTAATTGTGCCTTGCTTTATTAGCGCTTATAGCAATATTCATATAGCACAATAGAATGTTGGAATAAAAAGGAACAAAAACACAGAATCACGAAATTCTCAAATTCAGAGGGGCCTATAGTGAATGAGAATTGCTTCTTCAACCTCCCCAACAAGAAATCGTCTAGCCTTTAATTAAAGTCTGCTATGGAAGGGCAGCTCATTTTGGATAGATCTAATTGTCAAGAAGTTTCTTCTTATAGAATACTGTTTCCTTTAAAAGAGCTAATACTTTGGAAGCCTTCCAGAATATTTTTTCCCCCATAACAATTTGCCTTCTCTGAAGAAACAATTCTACTTAGGACTGTAGTTAGCAGATCTGTCAATCACCCCAAAGCAAATAACTCCAAAATAATTTTTGGACTTTAGAAACCATCTATTCCAACCCATCATTTTATAAAGTACAACATATAGTGGATTGGAGAAATATCTGAATAGGAATCATGATTACCTCATCTCCAAGGGAGATTGTGACTTCTGCCTTTGTGAGGAGCAAGAGGAGAGACCTAAAGAGATGTCTCATCTATCTTCAAAAGAGTATTGGGCTAGAATTCTACCTATGAAACACATAAAATATTTGTTATCTTGTGGTAATATGCTTTCTTTTTAGAGTTCAAAAAAAAGTCATTTTCTATGGTCAGTCTAAGGTGAAGGGTAACAGCTTTCTCTTGTTAACTGATCTCCCTCTCAACAAATGTTTAGCACGCACATGCACATAGCAAGTAAACCTAATTGTCCAAGCAAACTGTAAACAAACATCAGGAAAGTGAAACAAATTAAAGTCGACAATAGAAAATCTAAGAGTAAATAATTAACTCAGGCATAAGATAAATATCTCAACTCTACTAAGGACAGAATAAACTCTCCAAATTCACTATTACACAGGATGTCTGTTCCCTGCAATCTCTAGCATTGGAGGCATTGAGAATCAAGGGACATTGGAAGTTCAGCATTCCCACATGTCTTAGCTTCTTGGGGAATCTCCCAGCTACCATTCACAAGTTTGTACCTGGCAGCAATCATTCTTCTCCCTCAAATACCATTTCCAGATCTCTTTACTTGAAGTTTTGCCATTTCACATAGCATCTGGTACTCAGAGCTCTTTTGACTGATTGGAGGTCTTCTCTCTACTGATATACAGCCAGGTTGCAGGGCTTCCCTTCAGGGAACTTGCCCCAAATCATCTTTGGGAGGGGTTATTACAGAAGATACTTGCCCAAGGACACTTAGGAAATAACCTAACTGGTCCCTGATAGGCTATTCAGAACCATTAACATTGGTTATTTGGTTTTCCAAGACTAAAACTTACTGAGAACAGATAACTAATACAGAAGAAACAATAGGCATTTATTCTGGTTTTTCCTAGCATATTGATGAGAAGATAAAACTTGTTTTCATTTTTAACTGAACATTTTCTATAGTATGACAGTCAGATTTGGTCTTCTATGAAAGTGGACACAAATTAGGCTGGCAAACTTATTCACGTTATCAAACATTTAACAATGTGGTAATAGTGTAGATTCAATGTGTTATGCAGTTCAGAAACTTTTCCTCTGAAAGATCGTTATTTGTAAGCCATCAGCAAATATGCTGATGAAAAGGCAAGGAAGCATTATGAAACTGGCACTTTTTAAACCCTTCCTCTCATGGCCCAACCTCCTTCCTAATGCTCTTATCCTGCCCCTTGACCCTCAAGGAAGCTCCACTGAAGGCCCATTCTTTCTATTGTAATTTCCCTACCCCTTACACACACTCTATCCCATTTCCCGAAGGTGCTGTTCTCTGAAAAGCAAACAGTTGTTTAGTTAGATAAAATAAATTCTTGTTAATATGCTAAGTAGTTACTCTCTCTTGGGCAAATTGAATCCTGTAATAATAATTTAATCCAGTTATGTTGCACATGTCTTCTGTTCTAGGCACTGTGCTAGATTGTTTGCTAAGAAAGATGTTTTAGGGTAGGGGAAGATTTCAGACATCCCAAAACACCACAATAGCATAAAGGTTTGACTCTATTTATTTTGAAGGGGAAAGCATTTTCTCTGCAGTATATTATTTTTTTTTATTGCAAATAATTTTGTCTTCTTGATCCCATATTAAATGATGATTATAGAAATGGTGGTAGTGATAATTTTGTGTTGTGTTCTCTTAGCCTATTCTAAAGGCAAGATGCACTTGACAATTTTTAATGTTTATTTGCACTGTGAACTGAGCAATAAAACTACCAGATTCCATGGCAACATCTAATAAGTTTTTTGGTGATTAGCAATTTTTTTTGTACTTCAGTGGATCTGACGTGGGTATTACTGCCATTGCTGTAAAATGTGTAGATGATAACAAATCAAGACCCTTTCATCCAGGTGTAAGTAACTCTGTACCCACTCAATCTGCCAAAGACCTTTCTCCTGGTCTTTTCCATATATTTTGTTGCCACTAATGGAGCTGGCCACCCAACTTGTATTTTTAACTCCTTATTTATACCTATTCCTGGATAATATCCTCTTGTCTTACATTTGATGAGGTCATCATTGGAACTAGAGTAAATCTATTTCTGCCTATGATGTATCTCCTCTGAAAACTGCTTCAGCTGCATCTCAAAAATTTTGCTATGTTATCTTATAGGTAGTTGCTAATTATTTCAAAGATTTTAACTTTTGACCTCATTATTCAGGATGTCATTAAAAAGTTTCCATTTAGAGCTATGCCTTTTTCTCATGTGAATTACTACTTTATCATATTATGGTCTAAATAGGATATACTTAGTATATTTTTCATTTATTTATAATTTTCTGAGCCATGACACATGGTTTGTCATTTGTTAACCATTTCTTAAGCATCTACTACATATCAAACAGTGCTACATGCTGAGGATACAAAAAAGAGATAAAAGATAGTCCCTGCCCTCAAGGAATTTTCAATCTAATGGGAGGAGACAAGAAAACAAAAAAAGGCCTATATAGGAAAAAATAGGAAATAATTAAAGGGGGAGCATTAAAATTAAGAAGGGCTAAGAAATACTTCCTGTAGAACAGGGCTGGGGAAACCTATTTTTTCTGTCAAGGACCATTTGGATATTTGTAACATCATTCACAGGTTAGCTTTGGTCAAACATTTAATTAATGAGGCGGCTAGGTGGTGCAGTTGGATTGAGCACTGGCCCTGGAGTCAGGAGTACCTGAGTTCAAATCCAACCTCAGGCACTTAATAATTACCTAGCTGTATGGCCTTGAGCAAGTCACTTAACCCCATTGCCTTGCAAAAACCTAAAAAAAACCATTTAATTAATAAATTTAATTAATTAAAAAGCTCCTGTTTATTGAATCTTGACTTCCATTTGCAGTTGACTTGGCAGCACCAGATGAAATGATTTCTAGGGACTAATATGGCCTGTGGGCCGGAGGTTCCAGCACCTGCTGTGAAAGTTGACCTTTTAACTGAGAATTTAAGGAAACAAGGGGCACCAATAGGCAGAGATGAGGAGGGAGAACATCCCTCGCATAGAAGACAATCAAAGAATTGCTCAGAGCTGAGAGATGAAATGTTCACAGAACAGCAAGGAGGTCAGTGTCACAGGATCAAAGTGCATGGGATAGTGAATAAGATGTAAGAAGACTGGAAGTGTATAAAGGGATTAGGTTATGAAGACTTAGAATGTCAGAGGATTTATAATTTGATACTGAAGGCAATTGGGAACCATTAGAGTGACATAGTCAGACTTGTGCTTTAGGAAAATCACTTAGGCAAATAAATGGAGGATGGAGTAAGGAGAGACTTGAGGCAGACAGACCTATCAATAGACTATTGTAATAATCCATCCCTGACCACTCCAGAGTGGTGCAGAGTCAAAGGACAGAAGGGGGGCATATTGAAAGATGTTGCAAAAATGAGCTTGATAGCATTGGCAATAGATTGTAAAAAGAGATAAGGGATGGGAGTTAAAAATGAAGCCTACATTGTCTAGCCTGAGGGATCAGAAGGATGGATTTGCTCTCAACAGTAATAAAGAAGTTAGGAGCAAGAGTAGGGTTTAGGGAGAAAGATAAGGAATTTAGTTTTAGACATATGAAGTTTAAGATAATAACTGGACATCTAATTCAGAATATCTAAAAGGCAGTTGGAGATAGGAGAATGGAAGTCAGAAGACAGCCTAGGACACATAGATTTGAGAATCATTCTTAAAGAGATAGTAATTAAATCCATCAGAGTCGAGAAGAGGACCCAGACAAAACTCTATGGGACACATATGGTTAGATGGTGGATAAAGATTCACCAAAGGAGACTTGAGCTGTAATGATCTGATAGGCCAGTTTTTGATGTTTTGAAAAATATATATTCTTAAATGCTCTCATTCAGAAGATAACATAAATGTTTCAACTCTAAATTCTCTAACAAAATAACATTTTAAAAATAGCTACTCCAACATTTTGTTCAATTCTATGTTTTTTCTTTGTTATTTTTGTTCAACTATTGTCTTACTCTTTGTCTTTTTGCATTTTTATTAACCTTTTTCTTTATAAATTTAGATGCTCCATAAATTCATTCAGATATATTTAGTATTGTTCATTGTCTGTGACTTGTTTAAGCATGATATATACTTTCCCTATTTATTTTTCATGGTACTGTGAGTTTTTATTTTTGCTTTGATAGGATTGTTGTTATTCTTGCCTTTTGAAATATCTGAGGTATAGTAAATTTTGTTTAGCCTCTCATTTTTTCTTCTGTATTTGTCCTTTAAGTTGTATTTCTTGTATACAACATATTGTTGGGTTTGATTTTCTTATCCATCTATTTTTATTAATTCTTAAATTATTCATATTAAATGTGAATTATGATTGTCACCTTATATTTTCATCTATTTGCTTCTGTTATTTTACCTTTTATTTGGAGGACTGTAGGACATAAGGGAAATCTGACTCACTATGATCCCATCCAGAGAAAAGAACTAGAAGTAATGGGTGGAAGTTTTGGGAGGCAGATTTAGGTTCTATAAAAGAATTTCCTAACTAATGTCTATTTAGTATTCCTCAGATTTTACTAGATTCATTGGGGTCTCCGTTATGGAAAGACTGAAGAAGGATCCTAGGAACTATCTAGCCTCACAACTTAGTTTGGCCAATATATTTCTGTAGAAAATTTCTGACTGAACACCACTGAGCATTCTATCAAGATTAAAGTTCCTTGGTTTTTGTGTCATTCTCTATAACAATTATGGAGATCTGGAAGTACAGTAACTCCTGTTACTCTCAGTAACTCCTAAGACCCTTATGCCCATTCCAACATCAGTTTGATCTCTAAGTGAAAGAGAGGGAAATTTAGTATAGTGGAAATAACTGCTCTGGAGAATCCTATGATGCTTACTATGTGGCCTTAAGCAAGTAACTATTGAACCTCAGTTTCTTTACTTTTAAAAGAAAGAAATTGTACCAGAGGACCTCTAAAATCCATTACAATCCTACATCTAGGATCTGATGAAATCCATAGCTCTTGGAGCACTATTCTTCCTTCCTTAACAACAATCCTACAATCCTTCATCATCATCAACTAATTCTTATCCTTGACCCTCTTAGATGTCAGCCTGGTACCTATTATTCATGATTTCATTGACATTTCTTCTAAATCCCAGAAGGCAATTGTGATTCAAATAATCTGTCCCTGCAGGTCTAGTCTTTACACAATTCAGTACATAGAGTTCATATTAGTTTTTCTCTAGCATTTTCTGTGGATTTCAGATAACTTTTTAATTAAATTACCTGCATGCAAGCACTCTGGTTCCTACTTTAATTGCCTCAGAAATAGGTTTAAGTAACTTGCCTGGGGTCAATCAAGGATCCAGATTCCTTTGCTCTCTACCCTGCATGAAGTCTGTAAGTTCACAAAAAGTTATCTTAGCAAAGGCCCATGACGGCAATGGCTGGTCAGTGTCCCCATTGCAAAGATCATCATGTACTGACTGACCCATAAAACTGTTGGCAGTTAAAATTATTTCTGTGCTGGCCAAATTTTTTCTGTATCGGGCCTCCCTTGGGTTTCTCATGGGGCATATTTTCTTTGGTCAACATCAAATAGGACATCTAACTTGAGAATCCAGAATTTGCCTCCAAGCTCCACCTCCAGCTCAGTTTTTGATGAAATCACAAGGAAAGTCACCAATACCTGGAATTCCTTATGTCTAATGAATGGATTTAACTTGCTTAAGGAAGTTTTCCTACTTTGGCCCAATATCTTTATTTGGTTTCTAGGTTTTCTCCTTCTCTTGCTCACTACAACAGATGTGGTAGGAGTAGGTTTCTGGGATTCAGCCTTGCATTCTGAAAAGCAGCCCATCTGGACAAGGCCCCTTTCTAAAAGGGATTCATGATAGGGTTTCTGGGGAGGAAGCCTAGGGTCATAAATCAGACTTCATTGTTTGGCTCTTCAACAGTTCCTTCTCTGATGATTCACCCTTGCCAGCAGCTGAGCTACATCTATCAGAAGGGTTTGTTCAAAGGAAACCACTAAACAAAACAAGGCTTGAAGTCCCTACTTCTGCATCTGAGGAAGGGTGCTGGAACCACAGGGAGTTACTGTCTCTGAGTGCTAAGGTCAGCTGAGGGCAGGGTTGATAGCACCGGTAACTTTGAATCCCCAGCTGGCAACAACAGGACAATTGCAAACCTGCTCCAAAGGTCTCCAGACACTAACTCTGAATATCCCACCGAAAGCTAGAGCTGAAATCTGGATGCCTACTGTCCATCTGGCTGCTGTTTCTAATTCTTGAATGATATTCGATCATGTGGCTACTTCATAGTTTATCTGCAGAAACCAAAAAGAAAATGCCTTATACTTATGTAATGCATGGCCCAGCACTAACAACCTGTGTTTACAAGGAGAGGGTTTGATTTGGGAATCTGAGGTTTTTTTAGAAGGGGAGGAGGAACTATCATGTCTAAATCCTCTGACCCAAGGATTCTATCCCTAGGCCTATCCCACCTAAAAAATTTTAAGTATTCTCTTTTTGATTTGTGTCTCCAACCAGGATTTCCCTAGAAGTGTCAGAATTTGATTCACATTTAAGTCTCCGAACAAAAAGGTGAAGGGAGCTTACCTTTCCATGCAAACATTTGAGCTCACTCACCTGTAAGTAACCTGTAACTCATTGTACCAGTATAGGGTAAAGGTTCAAGTTTGCTTTCCCATAGCATAGCTGTACCCCTTGTTACTATTTGGTTCCAAATCCTAACTGGTCCAGGCCTGATTCTCTACTTATTTTAACTTCTTCATAGCATTTCCACCTCTATTATCTTCTTAGCTCTTTATGACAACCCTGTGAGGTAGGCAGGCTGTTGTCTTTTTTATACTCTTCTTAATCAATCATTTTTTCAAAAAGCATTTATCAAATATCCACTTTGTTCCAAGTGCTGTTAGTCTGCAGAGATTAAAAAGACAAAAAAAATAGTTCCTGCCTTCAAAGAGTTTATATTCTATTGAGGAAACATGTACACTATAGGAATAGAGAGAAACTATACGTGTAATTTTGTCATCATCAATGTAGGAAACTCCTGGTAAAAAAAAGCTTCATCCATATAAGCAGGAATTTCTTGGCAATTTATGGTTGCAACTTCTCTGCAGTTAGATGACACCATGAATAAAGTCTGGAATCAGAAAAATCTGAGTTCTAATCTAGCTTCAGATATATCCTAAAGTATGACCCTGGGTAAGTCACTTTAACCCATTGGACTTAGTTTTCCCAATGATAAAAAGGGGGTAGTAGTAATACCTACCTCCCATATTTTGAGTTACCTTCCATATTTGTTGTTAGAATCAAATAAGGTAATATTTGTAAAATGCTATGTTATTTGATTCTAATAGGTTTAGCCCCTTTTCCCATGGAGAATTGCTTGGAACACTGAAAGGTTAATTCACTTGCCTATAGACTCACTGCTATTATTTGAAATAGATGGGACTTGGACCCAGATCTTCCTGACTCTAGTCAGTTCTCTATTATGACATGCTGCTTCTTATGTACCTTATATATAAATAAATTACATACATGCATATATGATATAATATAATAAGATTGGGAAGAATGGTTAGAACAAAAAAAACTTTTCTCCCAACTCACTGTCTGACTCTGAGAGTCAAGTGGCTTTACTTCATCTAAAAGATGAAAATTTAATGTCAAATAAATTCATTCATTCAATAAAATGTTATACATCTAGTATATTCAAAGTTCTATAGCAAATAATCGCTTGTCTATTGAAAATGAGCAACCTTAAATTTTGATTGTTAAAATGACTTGCCCAAGGTCAAGCTGAAAATTTGTGGCAAAGTCAAAACCAGAAGTCAGATTTCTGAACTACCATTTTCCTGCCATGCTAGGGATTATTTGTTTAAAGGTACTGTGGGTGGAGTGATGAATTTATCCAGCCATTCCAGAGTACAATTTGTTTTTTTTAAAGTAAAATCTATTCTCTTTGACCCAGATATTCTACTATGAGGCAATACTCCAAGAAGATCAAATACAGAAAAAAAGTTTACTATATCAATAAATCAAAATATATACATATACACATATATATGCATATATACACACACACATACATTTACAGACAAACACATACAGAGCAAGCTATGTAAAGAATGAATAGGAAAAAATTAATAGAGAGAAGCACTAGAATTAAGAGGAGTTTGGAGAAGGGTGGTATCCCAAAATTTCAAAGAGAAGAAAATATCAAGGAGGAGAGGATGATCAACATTGTAAAAGACTGCAGATATAAAATAGAACCAGTATTCAGAAAAGGCCACTGAATTTGGAAACTAAGAGATCATTAGTAATTTTGGAGAGAGCACTTTCAATGGAATAATAAGGTTGGAAGTCAGATTATAAGAAGTAGAAGAGAGTGGGAGGAAAGTGAAGGTGCCTATTGTAGTCAGCCTTTTCCAGGAGATTGGTGATAAAGGGCAAAAAATATATAGGGCAGTAGGTTAACAAGGATGGAAAAATCAAATGAATATTTCTCAGGATATGGGAAACATAAACATGCTTATATATGCTATGAACAATAAGTTAGCAGACAAAGAGAGGCTGAAAATAAGTGAAAAAGTAGGGATGGCAAAGGGAACAAACTAGTGGAGGAGGTGGGGTGGAATGGAATGGAATGGAATGGAATGGAATGGAACCACCTCAAAAAGTAGAGGGTGAGTAATAAAGCTATTTCATCATGTGAGACAGAAGGAGGAGATAGTGACAGAAATTATCTGAGTGCCAAGATATGAGGAAGAGAAGAGAGAGGTCATGGCAATGGTCTCAATTTGTTTTTTTGGTTTTGGGTTTTTTTTTGACAAAATAAGAGGTAAGATTCTCACCTGATGAACTGAAGGGAAAGGAAGCCATGAGAGACTGTTAAGGATGGTTGAAAAGATTTGGAAGAGACGATGTGAAGAGTAGGATGGTAAGAGAGGAAGTGTACAATTGCCTAGCAGCAGCAAGGGTCAGTGGAGCTGTGTAACAAATTTGTAGTGAACCAGGTCAGAAGAGTAGAATGATTTTCTCATCTTCATTCAGCAGCAATTGCTGCTAATGGTGGAAGTGATCCAGGACTAAGGCTTGGCTGGGCATAATAGATGATATGATAGGGAGGGTAGAAATTCAAGAGAGGAGTACAGTGTAGAATTGAATTGGTTCACCAATGGGTTAAAATGGGGAATTATTCAGTACAGAGGAGATGAAGGGTTGAGGGACTGGAGGTCATGTTGAAGATGTCAGAGAAGACAGAAAGGGAAATGAAAATTCATAGATTAGAATGCTTAAACATAAAAGTGGTACATTTGTGAGTGATGGCAAGATAAGAGCAGGTACCAAAATAACTTTTGCATCATTCTTTGTTGTAAGAACGAACTATAAGCAATATTACTGCACCAAAAGAAACAGCTACAATGACGTAACCAGAAAATCATTAAGAAAGCTTATATGAAATGATACAGACTGAAGCATACAGAATCATAAAAGTAATATTCACAATGACTTCAAGGAAAACAGAAAGAACCAGAAAGAAACCAGATAATTAATCTGGAATTTCTGTAATGAAGAAACTAGGATCACTTAAGCAATTTTTGAATTTGATGGTAACCTCTCTTCTCTCACTTTCTTTTTCTGCCTTATGTGTCAGGCTTGTCAGAGGGCCTTGAGCTCTTTAGCTCAAAATATCTAAATGTTGCCTTCACTGTATACATTGTTCTCCTGTTTCTTCTCACTTCATTTTGCATCAATTCATACAGGACTTTCTAGGTTTTTCTGAAGCTATCTTTTTGCTCATTTCTTACACTACAATAGTATTCCTTCATATTCATATACCACAACTTGCTAATGACCACATATTTAAAAGTTTTGCAAACCTTAAAACTATGTAATGTGGGGGGCAGCTAGGTGGCACAGTGGATAAAGCACTGGCCTGGAGTCAGGAGTACCTGGGTTCAAATCTGTTCTCAGACATTTAATAATTACCTAGCTGTATGGCCTTGGGCAAGCCACTTAACCCCCTTTGCTATGCAAAAACAAACAAAAAAAAACCTATATAATATGCTGGGCCTGGAACCTGGAAGAACTGAGTTCAAATCTAGTCTCACAGACTTACAAACTGTATGATTCCAGGCAAGTTACTTAACCCCTGATCACCTGGAGACTAATGATAGCACCTCCCAGGGTAGTTGTGAGGATCAGATGAGATAATAATTATAAAATGTTTAGCTCGGATGGCTAGGTGGCGTAGTGGATAAAGCACCGGCCTTGGAGTCAGGAGTACCTGGGTTCAAATCCAGTCTCAGACACTTAATAATTACCTAGCCGTGTGGCCTTGGGCAAGCCACTTAACCCCATTTGCCTTGCAAAAAAAATAAAATAAAAAAATAAAATAAAATGTTTAGCTCAATGGCTGGCACCTAGCTACCCTCTGCTGTCCTCAACATTACTGTTATTAGCATCATTATATTATCCTCACACCTAGAACCAAACCCACTATTGGGCTATTCTTGAAATGCAAATTGAGGTATCATCAGCCATGCACATCTTAGCATGAATTAGATCTGTCAAATCCAATATCTGGGAATGGCCCAGGGCAAGTCAGTTTGAGGACTGGGGTGTCTGTTTCAGTTAATTAGGAAAGAAATTTCTAGAAGAAGCAGCCAGTTGCCTGGAGGAAAGCAGTCCCCAGATAAAGCACTTTGGTGGGAATGGAGGACTGATGCAAGTAGGGTTCAAATCTTAGCTCTGAGACTCATGTGACATTGAGACATAAAATCAGAGCATCCCTTCTTACTCCAAATCCTAGATTTTGATGGGGAGAAGGGAGGATTGGGGAAGAGAAGGGAAAGAAAAGAGTGGAATAGATGAGGGAAAAGAACGTTTCTTAGTATTCTTCAAATCATACCACAGAGATTCCCCTTCCTTACAGGTAAAGTCATCCCTGGAATTTGAATCATTTTATATGATTTATCCTTTCTCTTTTAGAAGCCACTGTATTTACAGAGTCAGTGCTATGTGGTTCCAGGACTAGATTGTGTATCATTTTGATCTTGACCGTGTCAATGGCCTGCCTTCAACAGCCTCAGTCCTGCCACTGCATTTTTTTGTTGTTGTTGTTTGTTTTGGGCAGGCTCTGTGTTTGCACAGATTAACAGAGAGTTCATGTGTATTCAATCCAGAGGAAGCTCCTTCCGGCACACGAAGTAAAAGGAATGCAGCAAATGGTGTTCTGCCCAGTAGACCGAAGGGTCTGCACACTTAAGAATGACACAGCGGTTTTGGAGGTCTTGTCGCCACATAATAGGCTCCTAAGAAAAGTGCATTATGGTGGGAATGAAATACTTTGGTTATCTTATCACTATCCATCACTGAAGCTCCTCGGGAATGATTTCACTTGCCTCCCTGGCTATCCATCACACTGGCTCAGGCTATAAATAAAGATTCCCCTGGGAACCCTGGATCCTGCCCTTCAGCCCAATGCCTCTATGACTCATCCTACAAACGGATTTCTGTTCTGTCCCATCTATCTGTCTATCTGCAAAGGGCAGTGAAAGTGCTTATGTACTAGTCTCTTCCTGCTGTGTGTGTGTGTGTGTGTGTGTGTGTGTGTGTGTGTGTGTGTATGTGTGTGTATGTGTGTGTACATGCAACTGTGTCTTTGGTCTGAGTCTGTGACTCTTTTTTTCAGCAATGAGAAGTAGGCAGATGGGTATAGTCAAAGTACTGGAGTAGCCATCAGGAGGCCTGCTCCCTGACCCACCACTGACAAATCACTTTCCTGCTGAGGACTTTCATTTCCTCAGCTATAAAATGGCAGAACCAGACAAAATCATTGGAATTGGAGATTTAGAATAGAAAAGAATATTAGATGTCATTAAATTCAACTCCCTCATCTAACAAATGAGGATTTGGCCATTCTTAAAAAATAAAAATCGGGTACCTTTCTTGGAGTCATTTAACTAGTAAGTGTCAAAGGTAGGATTTGACAGTCACCTCTTCCTCAGGTACCTCTATCCAATGAAACACACTGCCTCTATTTAGTTAAATCTTTTCAGGACCAACCCCCTCATCTGATCAAATGAGATAATATGTGTAAAATCCATTGCAAATCTTTTGTTGTTGTTCAGTCCTTTTTTTCAGTTTCATCTGATACTCTATGGCCTCATTTGGGGGTTTTCTTCACAAAGGTACTGTAATGGTTTTCCATTTTACAATTCATTTTATAGATAAGGAAACTGAGGCAAACAGGGTTAAGTGACTTACCCAGAAGTCACTCAGCTAGTCATTGACTGAGATTAGATTTGAACTTGTCTTCCTGACTCTAGACCTGAAGCTTTGTCCACTGTGTCACCTAGTTGACTTTTATTACTATTACTACTTTTCTAAATCATTTTACAGAAGCAGAAATCAAAGATGTACAAGTCTCTATAATTTTCCCAAGGTAGTACAAGCTGAAACTTGAACCCATATCCTCCTCTGATTCTAAATTCAGAACTTTTCCCACTGTATAAGAATATCTCTTTTAAATTAAAAAAAATTATATAATTCTGTTAAAAAGCTAGCTTAGTCTAAGAAGATTAGCAGCTGAGGTTATTTCAAATTGAACATTTATTAAGTACCTACTATCTGCAAGTCACTGTGTAATGGGAGCACCCATCTTCTGGGCCATAAATGCTTATAAAACTGATAGCCCCTATGGTGGCTATCAAAAGTTGATTAAGAGAATATTACCAACACAATGTGTCTTGTTCCTTTCAGAGACTGATTAAAATTGCTCTGACTCCAACTCAGATTCTTGAGATACTTTCAGAGGGGAGCACATTTTTTCTGCTCTTAATGAACACAAAAGCAGGAAATGGGGAGAGGTGGAATCAGTGTTTCTAATATGTATCATAGAATTCTAGAACAGCCTAACTTATTAAGGGGCAAGTATCCCACCCATATCTTCAATATCCTGTCAGTTAGTATGGGAGTTCTCAAAGAATCAAAAAGAACTTGACCCTTTCAGACAGTAAGGAAATACCAAGTAAAAATACAGCCCTTGAATTGAACCCAGCTATTATGGATGGTATTCTCTAGCTCAACAAGAGCATTACATGGGATGCCTGCCATAGGATACCCCTATCTGGGAACAGGAAAACAGCAGTAAGCTCAGTTGATACAATTCAGATAAACTACTGTAGCTTTGATCATTGCTTATTTCACACTGGTATAAGCAGTGGAGGAACTCTAAGCAATAAGCACTGTGACACACTTCCTTTCACCTTAACTCATCTTCCTTACTCTAGATTTGAAACTCAATCCACTATGTCACCTAGCAGGCTTTTATTATTATGACCACTATTTTTGTTATTATTTTACAGAAGTAGGAACCAAAGGTTTATAAGGTTCTATAATTTACACAAGGTAGTACAGCTGCTAAGTAGCAAAGCAGAAACTTGAACTCAAAAGAGGGTGCACCCAGGAGATAAGCAGCAGAAACTATATCCTGTATCCACTGTACAGAAGTAGTCATTTAGGCCAGTTTTATGCTACCTTTGGTACTGATGTACCCTAGGTAATCAACCCAGACCTGGAAAAGTGGATAATAGATAAGGCTCTAAGAATCTTGCAGTCACCCATCTGATGTTCTAGGATTTCTCCTTCATGTCTTCTCTGGCTTTGTGTATATGACCTTTACTGCTTTATCTCCCCTGGTAGCAACTGGGATCTTGTGTGACTTTCTGTAATTTCCTTTCGGTTTTGTGTGACCCATAGTCTATGGGTCTTGTAATGCTTGGGAGTCAAAGCTCAGAATACATTTAAAAGAAAATTTGAATAGTGATGTTGTATTCTGAAGATTCAGTTTCCAAGAGATCTTATCTTTCATGATAGAGCTAATCTCCTGACAATGAGAAAGACCACCTGGCAAGGTACACCTTTACAGCAAACAGTAATGACAATAGCACAAGGGTAGAAAACCTGGAGCTAAGCACCAGGTACACTCAAGGACTGCTGTTTCTCTCAGCCTTTATCCATCTTCTCCCTCCTATTCATTCTCACCATGTTCTTTTGTATGTCATTTTAATCATTTGTCAGTTCAACCCAAGATACCCCACATAAAATATCTGGCTCCCTTTAATCTACTGTCAAAGTGCCAATCACCATTTACTTTATATAATTTATAAATAAATAGTAATATATAATATATAAATGTATAATAATATAACAATTTACAATTATATATAGTATTTATATTTATTTTTATCATTTATCACAGCCCCACAGTAGTGATAGCATTCCTGCCACATACTTCCCACAGTACTGTTTATTCCCTCTTCTTTCACTGAAACATGTTATATACCTCATTCTTCCTACAATGCTGACCAAAAAAAGGGAGAAACCTAAGAAAAGCAATTCCATAGAAAAGACTCATGTGATCATAGATTTAGAACCCTAAGAGATATTTATAGAATTAATCCCTAGTTTACCATTTTAGAACCCAAGACCCAGAGAGATTGCATTTGCCTAATGGTGTAGAGATAGTTTTCTGAACTCAGGTCCTTCGGCTCCCAATTGAGCATGATTTCTGCTATATCATTCTACCAAAATGGTTTTGAGGCATTAAAGGAGCTGATAAAATTGTGATGATTTGGACACGGTCGGATATCAATTATGATAGATGATCTACTGTGTTTTTAATGTTTCATAAATTGTTGCCAAAATGTTTCCAAAGCCCTCAAGTGAAGTTTTGTTCCTCAACATTCTAACTAAAGGATGGTATAGAAACCATGGCTTCAGCAGAGAGGCTCAAAGGTTATCCAAGAGACTCCGGGAAGACTATTTCTTTCAAAGTTAACTGTAAGTAAGAGGACTCCTGGAATTATAGCTTAAGGCCCAACAATGTAACTTTGATGTTGCCTTAATTTTACCCAAACATAATGAGGTCCCTTAATGACCTTCAAGTGGCTCCATCTTTGAAAGAATGACCTCCCTTCTAACCTGAAGATCCATTCCTGATTATAGATCAAGGTATAGCTGCTTAGACTGGGAAAAAGGAAATCATTTTCTCACAAATTAGCTGTACCCTACCAATCTCAAAACTGTGAGGAAAGAGTTTGTTAACTGTAAAGCGCTATATATTAATACCTAGAAGAGATATACCACTTTAAGGCTTGCAAAGTACTTTTTTAAATAATATTTTATTTTTTCCACAATTACATAAAAAATTTTAACATTTTTTTAGTTTTGAGTTCCAAACTCTGTTCCTCCCTCCCCTAAGCAATCTGAAATAGGTTATACATGTACAATTATGTTAAACATATTTCCATATTAGTTAATTTGTGGAAGAAAGTGGGTGTGAGAAAGGAAGGATGGAAATTATCAAAGGAAGGAAAGAAGTGTGTTTCTGTCTATATTTAGATGCCATAAGTTCTTTCTCTGGAGACAGATACCATTTTTCATTATGAGTCCTTTGGGATTGTCTTGGATTATTATATTACTGAGAATAGTTAATTTATTAACAGTTGTTCATCATACAATATTGCTGTTACTGTGAACATTGTTTCTGGTTCTACTCACCTCACTCTTGCAAAGTACTTTAAAAATCATATTATATTCTCACAACCCTGGTAGATGCTATTATTATTTTCATTTTACAGATGAGGAAAATGAGGTATGCAGAAGTTGAGTGACTTGCCCAAGGTCATACAACTGGAAAATGTCTGAAACTGGATTTAAGCTCAGGGCTGGTGGTGCTGGTAGTGGTAATGATAGTGATGAAGATGAGAAAGAGGAAAATGAGGTCTATTTGCTTAATATTACCTAGTGAGCAGAGCTAGTGCAATGACTTTCCATTACATTTCAGTTTGTAATGAACAGATTTCATGAAGAGAGAACTTCATAAAATAGTGTTCAAGAATGATTAGGTAAATCTAAATGTGTAGATTTGTAACTATATGATAAATATCAAATATTTGTGGCAATAGGAGACAAACATAATGAAGAACAATGACTCTCAAACTTCAGACCTCTAACCCCAGGGAGACAAGGAGGGAGGGAATTCATGAATCCATATGTTTACCAAATAATTTAAATTTTGTACTCAAATGATAAACTGAAAAATACATGTTTTAAAAAACTGCAACTTTATGATTTTTAGACAAGTCACTTTCCACCTTCCCTCCTGCCAACCCAGTTTCCTTCTCTATAAAATGAAGAAGTTGCATTAGATGGTTTCTATCATTCCTTCCAGCCCTAATAATGATTTTTGCAATTAAGTAAAAAGCAGTTAGGTGGTATAGTGGATAGAGTTCTAGATCTGGAAGCAGGAAGATCTGACTTCTTATTTCATCTTAGACACTTACTACCTATTGGACTTCTGGCAAGTCACTTAATTTCTGTTGACTCAGTTTCTTCATCTGTTAAAAATGGAGATAATAATAACCCTCCCAGGATCGCTGTGAGTATATAATGTGTAAAATGCAACTTAGCTGAAACAGAGAATAGAGTGCTGGACTGGGAGTCAAGAAGTTGGGTGCCCTGAGCAAATAATTTAACCCTCTTTGCTTCAGTTTTCTTAATCTATAAATGAACTGCAGGAGGAAATAGCAAACCATTCCAGTATCTTTGCCAAGAAAATCCAAATAGGATCAAGAAGAGTTTTCAGTAACTGAAAAGAACTAAAACAACAACTTGTCAACCAACATGTGATATAAATAAAAATGATTATTGTTATTGTTGCTATCATTAATTGGTTCCTAAAGGCAGTATCTTGCATACCAGACTGACATAGCTCCTAGTGGGGGTAGTGGATAGAGCACCGGCCCTGAAATCAGGAGTACCTGAGTTCAAATCCAGCCTCCGACACTTAATCATTACCTAGCTGTGTGGCCTTGGGCAACCCACCTAATCCCATTGCCTTGCAAAACTTTAAAAAAAAAAGAATTTCTACATGGCAATTAAATTGAGTGGTTAAGACAGAAGAAGCAAACTAGGATATTTATTTCAAAGATCTATCATTATTGTGGACCAAAGGCAAGAATTCCAAAATTCAGTTTTTGATAAGGAACTCTTCCAATGAGAAGTAAAATGGGTTGCCTTTAGTATATAAGAATATTCCTATAATCCACCACTAATAATCCATGTACTTTGAATAGGGGGAGAAGAAGATCAGTATCAATCAATTTATTTTATTAAAGTTATTTATATTTAAATATTATTTATTAAATGCTTACTATGTGCCAGACAATGTACTTGGAATATAAAGACTAAATGAAATAATATCCTCTCAAGAAGCTCACATTTTAATATTCCTTTCTCTATATGAGAAAGCTGAGACCTTCTAATAGTAGGGATGGGTTTATTTTAAGCTATCTATTCTCTCCCTTGTGATGACAATTGGAAAAATGATAGTTAGGGTTAGGAGTCCCATATGTGACCATAAGTAATTAATAGATTCATATAAGAACTGATAGTAATACTCCATTTTAAGGTAGGAAAATTGAAGTCCCCTATTGGTCACAAAGGCCCAATGGTACTTAGACCTCCTTTCATCCCAGAGAACTAACTATTGAATGACAGTAATTTCTGAAATTGTTGTTATTCAAAAATTTCAGTCATATCTGACTCTTCATGATCCCATTTGTAGTTTTCTTAGCAAAGATATTGGAGTAGTTTGCCATTTCCTTCTCCAGCTAATTTTACAGAAGAGGAAATGGTGACAAACAGGGTTAAGTGACTTGCCCAGGGTCACACAAGCCAAATTTGAACTCAGGGGCCCAGTATTCTATCTACTGTGTTCACTAGCTGCTGTTTCTAGAATTATCCAAGAGTTTATTTAATAATCAGTTATCATACTGAAGGTTTTCTGGTAATGTAATTATATTGAAAGAATCCATTGCAATATTCATACGGTTTTGCTGAGCCATTTATGACTCATTAACAGAGGGTATCGGAATTCCAAAAACAAGCTACAGAAATTAAGCTAAAGGAGATAACTTTGGGAGAAGAGTACCTTTCACATGCTACTTTTTGATTCTTCCAACAAAAAGAGTGGGTCAATAGTTCAGTCCATTCTGAGGATACTCATGATCTTTGAATTATGGAATCTTAAGAGTTGGAAAGGACCTTATATATCATTTAGTCAAACCCCCTTCACTTTATAGAAACTAAAAAGAGAATGGTTAAGTGATCTTCCCTAGGCCACACAGTGAATAATGATAGAACTAAAACCCTCATCTTTTGACATCTAGTTCAATGCTCTTTCCACTAATCTCATCATGAATTGAAATTTTGTTCTTTAATGTTATTGATTAAATCCTGTGATCTTTACCAGGACCCTTGCCAACATCCAGTAATCTCTTGGGGACATTCCTTCTGATTAAGCCCTCCTTACTTCAATGTCTAGGTCTTTCTTTTTTCATTTTCTTTCTTTTCTGTTCTCATCCCCCATCCTCACTCTCATGACAGTCTCTGTTGCACATTAATTGACTTTTGCAGTCACTGAAAGGAGACATGTGCCTTTCCTGGAAATTCTCCTTTTGGAGGGGCAAAATCATTGCCAGAGAGGAGTTGCTACCAGCATGGAAATTAATCTCTCCACCTGGGATGCGGCCGAGTTGGCATGGTTCCCATGCTAATTGGCTTTGTTCTTGATTTAACAGTCCTTGGGAGCAAGGGTGATAGCCTCACTATGCCCAATTGCTCCACAGCAATGTGTAGCTTTGGAATGAAAATGAGGCAGGCATTTGCAGTTTCACACAGAGTCTGAGTCACACAGGACTTTAGTTGGCAAAAATGAGGGAAGTGAGACTGGCACTGATAGTGACCTCAAGATAGTGAGCTAGACAGAAATGAGAATGGCCCATCCAGGTATTGCTGGGCTCAGAAATAAAGTAGGGTTTGAGGAATTTGAAAAGGATAGAGAAAACAATCTTAATTTTCAAGTTAGAATTCTCAGATGATATAGGTCAATTCAAGGCTAGGTTCAAAGCTCTCAATGGCTAGATCATGGCCCATTTTTCTTCCTCCTACTCAAAGGTAAGAACATCCCAATGCATTTGAACTGGATTGTAAGGGACTTTGAACTTGTTATTCCTTATAGGGGACTTTGAACTTGTTATTCCCAAGTTTCAGATATTCTTATTAGTTTGTTGCTCCCATACCACTGAAAATTTCCCACTTCTCCTAAAATATTTCTGAATATCTTGCTAAGAGTGTATCAGTAATAAAGAATAAAAAAAATTTTACATAAAATAGCAACCATGCTGCTACTCAGGAAATAAACAGCTGTGGTATTCTTAACACCTGTGACCCAAGCAAGCTACCTCATCTTGTCCCAACTCCCTAGGTGGGAAGTCTAATTTCTTCCACACTTCATTCTCTCATAAATTTCATATGGAAAGGAGAGACTAGGTAATAAGTGGGTTCTAAGAAATCCATCAGTCCCTCAGCAGAGAGGAAAGAGGGAAATTATTCAGTCACTCACATCACTTTCTTGGAAATCTGTTAGCTAGAGGGTGGGATGAACTTGACTTGAGAGCTAGAACTTTCTGCCATAGCTTACATAACTCAAATTTTTCTCCTCTTGGTGTGACAGTGTTACTGATACGTAGTAAAGGAAGGAAGAATGGAAGGAACTTTAATGTCCTCAGGTCAGGACCAAAAGATTCTTATAGCTCCACACTATCATTGCCTGTTAATTTAAACCTTCCCCAATGCCATTGTTGCCATATGCCTAGGCAACTTATATTGCCCATTCCCCAGAAATCTGTCCCTCTAAGCACAGTTCAAGCTAAGGATTGCATCATCATTATTTGTGATTTATTGTATCTGATAATTTATCTCTTCAATCATTCCCCTCTCATTTTATAATCTTCAGTATCATTATTCACCAACTCCTTCCCTACTATCTACAAATATACCCAGACCTTCCCAATTCTTTTTTAAAAAACTATCATTTGACCCTACAATCCCTTTAAAAACTTATGTATCTCTTCTCATTGCCCAGTTCCTAAGAAAAAAAAATTAACTACATTTAATTGTCTCTACTTTTTCACCTTCTATTTTATTCTCTTCTTAACTCTTCCAATTTAGCTTTGAATTCCACCCATCAAAAGAATCTTTTCTCTCCAAGGTTACCAAATATCTCTTAATTGCTAAATCCATTGGCCTTTTCTCAGTCCTTACCCTATTTATCCTCTTGGCAGATTTTGATATCATTGATCGCTGTCTCCTCCCAAACACTGTCTCCTCTCTAAGACTTTAGGACACTTCTGGTTCTCTATTTACCTGTCTGTCCATGCCTTCTCAGTCTGCTTTGTAGGACCATTATCCATGTCCTTCCCCCTTTGTATAAGTTCATCCCAGTGATCTGGCTTGGACCTTCTTCTCTTCTTTCTCTGCATCTTCTCTTGGTGATCACATCATCACCATGGTTTCAAGCAGATGAGTTAGTCAGACAATAAACATTAAAGACCTACTATGTACCAGGTAGTCTCAAATAAATGCTAAATAAAGGTTAAAAAGACAGCCTCCACTCTTAAAGAGTTCACAATCTAATAATTGTGAAAAATATATATGTACAAATAAGCTATATACAGGATTAGTAGAAAATGATTAAAAATATGGAAGATGACTCCAAAATTTATATATTCAACTTCATCTCTCTACTCATAATGCCAACTTACTTTTAGACATCTATACTGGAATGACCCATAGGAATCTAAAACTCAGTATGTCCATTATAAAAGTTTTAATCAACACCCCCCCATCTCTCCACTGCCACACACAAAAAAAGCTTTATTTCTTATTTCTCTCTAGGAATCTAGGTGGCTTATATGAATAGAGTTCTGGCCCCAGAATCAGAAAGACCTAAGTTCAAATTACCTCTCAGGTACTTACTAGATGTGTGGCTCTGGGTAGGTCATTTAATTTCTGTTTGCCTCAGTTTGATCAACTATAAAAAGGGATAATATCAGCACCTACTTTGCAGAATTGTTGTAAGGATCAAATGAAATAAAATTTGTAAATCCCTTAATACAATGTTTGGTGCATAGTAGACATTATATAAATGCTTGTTCCTTTCCTTCTTTCTGTCCAGGGTATCATCTTCCTTCCAATCTTTTGTTGTGGTTGTTGTTGTTTGGTCATTTTCAGTCACATCCAATTCTTCATGACCCCCTTTGAAGTTTTCTTGGCAAATATACCAGAATGCTTTGCCAATTCTTTACCTGACTCATTTTACAGATGAGGAAATCTGAAGTCAGATTTGGACTTATGAAGAGGACTCTTTCTAATTCCAGACTTGGTATTCTTATCTACTGTATCATCTAGATCTAAAAACTCAGAGTCATCCTCCACCCTTCTCCCTCATCACATTTTGAGCTGCCAAATCCTATCAGTTCTGTCTCCAGAGCATCTTTTACATCTGTCCCCTTCTCTTCTCTCACATAGTTAGCCCCTGAGTTCTTCCTTATTACCTCCTGCTTAGACTCTTATGTTGTCAGGATTGCTCCCCATTCCTCCAGGCTCTTTGTGTATCCATCCTCCATGCTAAATTGAAATTCCCAAAGCACAGATCTGGTCTTGCTTACAATGTTTAGTGGTTTCCTCTTGCCTTCCTGATATAATACAGAAATTCTTCTCTGGAAAAACTCTTCCAAGGCAGCTAGGTGGCGCAGTGGATAGAGCACCAGCCTTGGAGTCAGGAGTACCTGAGTTCAAATCTGACCTCAGACACTTAATAATTACCTAGCTGTGTGGCCTTGGCAAGCCACTTGACCCCATTGCCTTGCAAAAACTAAAAAGCAAAACAACAACAACAAAAAAGAAAAACTCTTCCACCACTTGCCTCTTTGGTCAATATAACTCCTGCTTAGCTTCCATTACCTTTCACAGACAACCTACTTCTCCAGTTTTTTCATCCATGTCACCTCTTCCCTACTCTTTGTTTAGCCAAAGTAACTGTGCTGTCCTCGTGGATGGTATTCCATTTCTCATCTCTGCCCCCTTACACTAGCTTTAACTTTCCCTCTATCTCTTATATTCCCTTCTTTTCTTCAAAATTTCTCCTTAACATGAAGCCTTTCCTGATCCACTCCTCCACCACACACCTTCAGACTGCTAGTCTTCCCCCCAAAAAAGTTCATATTGTATTTGTTTTGTCTAAGTTTTCTATTTACTCTTTTTTTCTATATGAGTTGTCTCCCCAATGGAATGTAAGCTCCTTGAAGGGAAGAATGGAATTATTTTTGTCTTTTTTGTTCTAGTGCCTAGGATAGTGTCGGGCACTTAAATGCTTGCATGTTTGATTGATTCACCATCTGGATCTGAACTGAGTATGCATTCCTCTCCCCTAACACATTGAACATTTCAGTCAATTTGCCCAATTACTTCTGCTTTTCATATCCCATCATTAATTTTTGTGCTTTGTCATGGGCTATCTTCATACTCAGACTGCCCTTTCTTCTCATCTCCACTTTGTAGAATCCTTTGCTCCATAAAACAGCTTTAGAGTCACCTTCTGCAGGACACCTTTCCTGAGTTCCCTAGTTGTTACTGGAGATTAGCTAGTTGGGCAGTTTAAGTGTCACAGTGGCTAGAATGTCAGACATAAAGTCAGGAAGTCAAGTTCAAATTTGACCACAGACACTTACTAGCTATGTGTACAAATCACCTAACCCTATTTGCATTGGTTTCCTCATCTATAACATGAGTTAGAGAAGGAAATGGCAAATTGTTCCAGTATCTTGCCAAGAAAACCCTAAAAGGGGTCACAAAGAATCAGACACAATTGTAAAACAACTAGATAAGAACAAAACTAGTTGTTACTATTATCCCAGAATTGCTCTTTTATTTATGATGTATAAATTTTATATATACTTAACTGTGTACATGTTATCTATAGTCTCACACCCCAGTAGAGTATCAGTTCCTTGAAGGTAGGGGTCTTTGTGTTCCCAGCTTCTAGTATAGTACCCAGCTCATGGGAGGTACTAGTAAGTACTTGCCGAACTAAATTGAGTTAGTATTCCCCTAAAGCAGAGTCACTGGGGAAATAAAGACTAGAGATTTCAGGCGTAGATCTCTAAAAGTTCAGAAGAAAATGGTCTCATCCTCTATGATCAGTTGGAAAAATGACTGAACTGGTATATTGATTGGATTGTGGTAATGGTCAATGACCACCTCAGCATGATTCATGTGACAGTGCTTAAGAGAAACAAATGAACTATAAGGTAGTTGGTTTGAGAGGGCTAAAGGTAATAAAACCTTAGTTGCCAAAATTATTCATAGAATTTGGATCACAAAAGTTGGAAGGACTCACATCCAACTCCTTCATTTCACTTATTTTTCTATTGTTATCTTTATTTTTGCATCATATTCATTTCTGAAAATCTTTCTGTCATCTCTTCCCTGATAACGAAGTTTTAAAAGAGTTAGTCTAGCAAAATCAACTAATATATAAACTATATCTGACTGGATATACAGATATATGTATATATCTGTATATAAAACATTCTGTGCCCATAGTCCTCCCCCAACTCTCCCACCTCTTCAATGACCAGAGAAAGGCACATCATCTACACTCTTCTCTAAGTCAGTGTTTTATTTTGATCATTAAAATTAGTGTTCAGTTTCCTTTTAATGTTCTTTTCATTTATATTATAGTCATTCTGTGTATTTTTCTCTGATTTTGATTCTTATTTTCTGATTTCATTCTGTATCAGTTCAAATAAGTGCTCCCATGTTTCTCTAAATTCTTCATTTTTATCATTTCTTACATTGGAGTTCTATTATGTTCATCTTCTACAATCTGCTTAGGCATTCCCTAGTCAGTAGGTACCTACTTTATTTCCAATTATTTGCTATCACAAAAAGGGTTGCTATGAATGTTTGTGTATGTGGAATCATTCTGACTTTGACATCCTTGGCAATCTCTTCAATGGATCTTTTATTTCCTCATCCATAATACTGGTAGATTTACTTCCTGGATGGGATAAAAATCATATGAGATAATTGGTATAAAATCATTTTTTAAAGAATAAAATGCTCAGTAGATGTCAAGAATTGTTATTATTACCTAATAACAACATGTTCAAGGTCATAACAAAGATGACTTCATCCATACCAAAAACAAAAATGACAATCAATCCACAAACATTTTTCAAAAACTTTGATGATGTACTTCTCAAATTCTCTTTCTGCCTCCCTGAATTATATTCATTGAGACCAATTCCCTGAGGTGACACAGAATTATACATAAGACAGTATCTAGAGTTTATGAAAATGAAAAGAAGAGGGCAGAGTCTGTCAGTAAGAGGATGGCATTCTGAAGAACCTTAGTTAATATATTTAGCATTGAAGCCCCAGAATGGGGAGGTGTTTTAAAACCCTCAGGCAAGGTGTCAATGATTCATTTCTGAAAATGTTCATTAATGTCCCCTTGACTACTCTTCAGTATTTCTTCTGAAGCTAGAGTTTACTTTGTATAAGACCAGGGCAGTGTTTTGCCTGGGAAAAGGGAGTGAGGTTCAGACTTTGACTTTTAATCCAGTTTGAGAGTTCCTGTCCCCAAACTTAATTGGGGGAGGGGGTCCTTAAAGAAATTGATTTTAGGCTTCTCTTTTAATTATAAATTGGGGATAGTGATACCCCTTGCAATGCAGAGGTTTGTCTGGACAAATGCTAAAGAAGAGTAAAGCAAAACCATAGATAATCTTTGCCCACTTCATGGTTTTGAAACCAAATCAAATTGCACCTCATCCTCTAAAGAAGTTGTTCCAATTGAAATCGACCTTTGGGGATAGGAGGCTATATGGAAGAGTTAGGTCATTGCAATAAGGGGTGGGGTATCTCTGCCAGATTTCTGATTGGTTTTCCCCTTCTCTGATGTCACAGGTAGGGAGGTGTCAATTAGTGAGAGTGACTCAGAAGCTTCTAGTGTGGAAGATTCCATGCCTAGTAAATTCCAGGAAAGATGCCAAGTTAGGGTGTCTAGAGCAGAGACAGACTATTGCTAGAGAGGCTAGGTGGGCAAAAAAAGAGAATTGTATAAACTATCTCAGAAGACGAGGTCTTAAAAAAAATTCAACTCTGTTGTTCTTCCCCTTGCTTTGATAGATAAACCTCCCTGATTATTGAAGCCTCACTTCTTGATTTGCTTACCAAATTAGTGGGCAGAATTTACATATGGTTTCAATCCTGTTATCTCTTTAAATGAAAGAACCTGGAATTTGGCTGGAGTTTTAATCAATAACAAAAATAAACAAACAGGCTTCCTTTAATGAGCAGAGAACATTTTTCCACTTTAGTGATTTCAAGTTCTATTTGGAGAAACTTGAAGTTTTAAAGCTTGAGATTTGGCACCAAATGTTAGACAAAAACAGTCATATTTTTACAAATGCACTTCCAAAACAACACTACTTATAATTCCTGGCTCTTGTTCAATGATAATAATAAAAATAATAATACTAACAGTAACAATAATAAAGACTCACATTTTCATAACTCTTCAGAGTTTATAATTCAACACACTTTTATTGAATGTCTAGTTCACATATAAAGAGTACAGATCAATACATAAAAATGAATAAGGCTTGGACCTTACAATCTAGCAGAGGAAATAAATATTTATTAAAAATAAATGTAAAACAGCATAATAGTGAATAAGATACCAAGTATTTCAATTTTCTATTCATTATGCCCCACTGCCTTTCCTGGGAATTCAAAATTAAGGAGAAATTATATCTGGCTGAGCAGATGAAGAAAAACTACATGAAACAAGTAGCCAGAACTTAACCCTGAAGGATTGGGTAGGATTTCCACATCTGGAAATAAGAAGAGAATAGGTAATTCCAAGGAGAAGGAATATCATAAGTAAGGAGTCTGGGATAGGAAAGTATGGGGTATGTTTGGGGTGCAGCGAATGATCTAGTTGGCTGTAAACACTGGTAGAGCATATGTAAGAAGTAAGTAGTTTGTCAAGGTCATGAATTCCTGAGTTTAGACTTCATTTGTTAAAAAAAAAAAAAGGAGAGTTCTTAAAGGCTTTTGAAGAAAAGAATAGAATACTGAATAATTTTAAGTAGCTAAAAGCATTCCTGAGATCTCCTTATACTGACTTGGGAGGAAAAGAATGACTTGGATGAAAGAGTATTGTCTGGTCTTTATACTACTCTGAAAAATGTGACTAACAATGGTAGGAGATAGGGAATTCCTTTTTTACCCCTATTCTTTGGAAAGCAAATGTGATGTAAAATCAATCCCATGTTGAAGAACACATTAGGCCTTTAGTTAAATCTATTCTTGTTTTATGACTTGCTCCGTACAGGGTAATGTGCTCATCAGCTTCGCTCCATTGGAGACCAAGTTGTAAGTATAACAACCCCCTTGACAAGATTCTCAAGGACACACAAAGTACTGCCCAGAATTGGAAAGAGAAAAACATTTTATTTTTCCTTGTAACTCAGTTGAGAAAATACAGTATCACCTTCTCTGGGGAAACAGCCCATCTTCCCTAGTGAGCAACTGATGTCTACTTTTCTTCCCTGTACTATGCTCCAGGGTCAGAATACTCCAGGGAAAACAAAGTCTATCTTTTCATGAAAAGTAGTAAACTCTTTTTACAATTAATCAATAAACATTATTAAGAGCTATATGTTTGGCATTGTACTACCCTTCTAGAATTTATACTGTATCAGAAGGAAAGATCAAATAAAGAGGTATTGTAAAGAATGAATGAGCAAGACCAGATAACTGATTGCCTCTAAGGGATAAGGAAGAGTAGGGAGTAGACAAAAACTCTAAGATTTGCAGCAAACAATAGTAAAGGGTTACTCATAACAAACCTAAATCCTAACATAGGATCTTGTACATGGAAGATCCATTTGTTTTTTTAATAGACCTGTGATTTCATTATTGTGAGGAGTTTCTTCACTCCATAGGAAACTTCTTCCATGATGTACATTGACAATTTAGCTGGAACTTAGAGCCCTGTGGAGTTTCCTGAGGCACTAAGAGGTTAAATGACTTGTCTCTGACACAATACAATTCAATGTCAAAGGCAAGATATGAATCCAGGTCTGCCTGACTCTAAAGATGACCTTCTGGCTTTCTTTCAAGTGCTTAATAAATGTTCTATGGCAGAAATGAGGGAAGACAGGGAAGCAGGAAGGCAGGAAGGGAGGAAGGAAAAGAAGGAAGAAAGGAAATTGATCATAACATTCAATGGGAAATAATCTTTTGGTAGAGTTAGTCTTTTCCCCTAGGAAAATAGCTAGTTACCTACCAACAGATTCTAATATAATTTGAATAGAACCAAAAGCTCTTCCAAGACATCACCTACTGCCAATCACTCATATTAGCCTGTTTGAGTACCTAAAATTTCCTTCTCTGCATTGAAATGTTTCCTCTAGATCAAGGCTCTGTGTCTCTAAGATGTGACCTTTGTAAAAAATATTAACAGTTTGCAATTTTTTAGTACTTAAGGATTTACTTAGTACTTTCAAAATAACCCCATGAAGTAGGTCATATAGGTATTATTACTGTTGCCTTACAGATGAGAAAACTAAGATTCAGAGAGATAATGTTCCTAGTTCAAGATTTAAATCCAGGCCTCTCAACTCTAAATCCACTCTGGTTAGCATACTATTCCAGTCCACCTGCTTGAAAAAATAAAAAAAATATATATATATATATATATGTATATATATACATATACATATAGTATTTTCAGAGAGGAACTATTGGTACTTAGACATTTATCAGACTGGTTAGCCAGTCAATAACAACAACAACAACACACAACACACACACACAAACACACGATGCTTTTTTATATGATACTTTATATATAACCATATAAAATACTTAATATACATAACACCTTATATATAACTTATACAACACTTTCAGGTTTGTGAAAAACTTTACATATATTATCTAATTTGGTTCTCACAATAGACCTGGGAAGCATATGCTATTACTAATCTTATTTTATATAAAAGGACTTCCAGGCTGAGAGAAGTCAAATAACCTGTCTAGGATCACATAGCTTGAATTTAGGAGGCAAGATTTGAAATCAGACCCTAGGAAAATCCCTAAAGGAATAGGAAACAAAGAATAGAGCAAGTACCTTCTGATGGCAGGATACAAGGCATATACAAGGATCTCCAGCTGTAGTATAATATGTGTTTACCCTAAGTTTCTGTTAGCGTCTTATTCCTTTTGCCTTTGTCCAAGGTTCTCATTCTATTAGAGTATTCTGACTAGTAGAAAACATTTGTCAACAGATATTTGACAAAGCCAATATTATTCTATCTGGATATAATCATTACACCCTGAAAGCTGGAAATATACCATTTTGTTCTAAGGATGGGTGGATGAAGGAAGGAAGTCATAGAATCTTAGAGTTGAGGAGTTGCAGATGTAATTTAGCCCAATCCTCACTTGAAACATAAAAACCTTATACACCAAATCTAGTAGAACTTTGTATGGAGTTGGCACTTAATAAATTGTCTATTGATTGGAATGTATCATATTTGAAAATTACATTGATAGGAAACTCATCTGTTAAATTGCTCATTCTATTTTTGAACATTACTTGTCTTTCCTGTACCCTAGTTCTTTTTCTCAGCCTTCAACCTCTTTGATTTTAGTAGCTTTCTACAATGTTGATCACCACATCTTTTGAGATACTCTCATCTTCCTTGGCTTCTCACCCATTTGATTGTGAGTTCTTTGAGAACAGAGACTGTTTATGCCTCCCATCACTTATCATAGTGTCTGGCAAAGAACAGATGCTTAATAAATGATTGCTGGATCCTTCCTGATTTCTCTCTATGTCTGACAATTCCTTCATGTCCTTTGCTATTTTATCATCTATCTCCCACCCCTGAAACATGGTTATCAACTCTGTTCTCAGACCTCTTTTCTGTCTTTCTTTCATGATCTCATCAGCTCCCACAAATTCAATAATAATTTCTTGGTGAGGATTCCCAAATCTATGCATCCAACTAAATTCTCCCTAGACTTCAATCCCATATATTCAACTGCTTGCTAAATATCTGCACTTAACTGGACAGTCAGTATTCAAATGCAACATGTTCCAAAATGAAATTTTTCATCTTTCCTTCCCCCCCACACTAAACATGCTCTCCTCTCAACTCCTCTCTTTCTGTTAAAAGTATCACCTTCCTATGACTTTCCCCTACCCCTTACCTCACCTAACTAATCAGATGCTAAATGTCAATTTCCCCTCTACAGAATCTTTACAATTTATCCCTTTCTTTCTACTTATATGGCCAGCCACCCTAGTTCAGACCTCCATTGTGATGATTTAGACTATTGTAATAACTTCAATCTGGTCTTCCTGCCTCTTTTTTCTCTCCCTCAAACCTATTCTATACCTAACTGCCAAAATCATATCATTCCTATATTCAAAAACCTCAAGGGGTTCCCCATTGCCTCTAAGAGTCGATACAAATTCTATAACTTTTCAAGACCATCTATAATGTGGCTTCAAAATATCTTCTCTTTATTTCACATTATCCATTTTCATACATTTTAACAAAATGTATCATCTCATACTTACATATATTCACCTAGTTCATCTCCCAGCCTGGAATGGACTCTACAAATTGACCTTTCAGAATCTTCATCTTTCTTTAAAATTCAGTTCAGATACCACTTCTTCCATGGAGCCTTCTCAGATTCTCCCAGTTAATAGTTTTCTTACTTTCAAATATCCTAGAATAATTTGATCTTTATGTCATCCTCCAAAAATACCTCTCTTGTATTATACTTATCTGCTTTTATGTCATATCTGTCCCACTCAGGAGAATATACAAATCCCTTATACATGGGAACATTTTAAAAATTTCTGTCCCTAGTACCTATTATTGTGCCTTGTCATAATAGTTACTTTTAAAATGTGTGAAATTGGGGGCAGAGCCAAGATGGCGACAAGAAGGGATCAAGTCTTAGGAGCTCTCTGATAAAATTCATCAGCTAAGGACTCTAACTAAACTTTCGAGAGATAGAACCCACAAAGGGACCCAGTGAGGCAGTTCTCCTACTCAAGATAACTTGTAAAAGAGCAGAAAGGCTCTGCTCCCCAGGGTTGGAGGGGTGGCTGCCAGAGGGGTGGCCCCCCAGAGCCAAAGAATTTCAGCCTCCCGGAGGCAGCCCCAGGGCACTGGGAGTCTCAGCTCACAGCAGCAGGGGAGTCTCCTGAGCTGCACCCCGAGGAGCACCAGGCACAAAGTGGGGGAACAGCGGGGGACCTCTGCCAGAGCGAGCATGTGGAGCCCAGCCCTCAGGGCACGCAGCGAGCAGCTTGGTCTTTCCCCAGCCCTGATCCAGGAAACAGAAGCAGGCAGAGCTGGTAAGCAGGAGCCCCCAGGGCATGAGCCCATTGAGCTGAGGGAGTGGAGTGAAAAGAAAGAGACTGCAGAGCTCTGTCCTCTGCCTCTGGAACAGGACTCTGGGGCTCTGACCACATTCAGATCCCGATAGCAATCTAGGCCCCCCCCCCCCCAGAGAACAGCAGGGCCCCCCCCACCTCGGCTCTGTGGCAGAGGGAGGTGCTTATGGTCATTCACAGACAGGAGGGAGGACAGAACCTCACACACTGAGACCCTTGTGGGAGTGTCCCAAAAGTTCAGGAAGCACCCCCAAACCAGGCCCAGGCCGGGAAAATGAGCAAGCAAAGAAACAAAAGGAAGACTATTGAGAAATATTTTGCAAATGAACCCAAGAAGGATCAAAATACTCAGTCTGAAGATGAGGAAGCACAAGCTCCTGCATCTAAAGACTCCAAGAAAAACAGAAATTGGGCTCAGGCTATGACAGAGCTCAAAAAAGACTTTGAAAATCAAATGAGGGAGTTGGAAGAAAAACTGGGAAAAGAAAGGAGAGAGATGCAGGAAAAACATGAAAATGAAGTCAGCAGCTTAGTCAAGGAAATCCAAAAAAATGCTGAAGAAAATAGCATGCTAAAAACCAGCTTAGGTCAAATGGATAAAACAGTTCAAAAAGTTATTGAGGAGAAGACTGCTTTAAAAAGCAAAATTGGCCAGATGGAAAAAGGGATAAGAAAACTCTCTGAGGAGAACAAATCCTTCAGACAAAGAATAGAATTCAGGGAGACTGATGAATTTAACAGAAATCAGGAATCAATACTTCAAAACAAAAAAAAATGAAAAATTAGAAGAAAATGTGAAATATCTCATTGAAAAAACAACTGATATGGAAAACAGACTTAGGAAAGATAATTTAAAAATTATTGGAATACCTGAAAGTCATGATCAGGAAAAGAGCCTTGACATCATTTTCAAAGAATTACTACAGGAAAATTGCCCTGATATTCTAGAAGCAGAGGGCAAAATAGAAATGGAGAGAATCCACCAATCCCCCAGAGAAAGAGATCCCAAAAAACCAACCCCTAGAAATATTATAGCCAAGTTCCAGAACTCCCAAGTCAAAGAGAAAATATTACGAGCAGCCAGAAGGACACAGTTCAAATATCGTGGAGCTGCAGTCAGGATCACACAGGACTTAGCAGCAGCTACATTGGAAGCTCATAGGGCTTGGAATACAATATACCGGAAGGCAAAAGAGCTTAGAATGCAGCCAAGAATCAACTACCCAGCAAGGCTGAATGGACTTTCAATGAACCAGGGGAATTTCAAATGTTCCTTTTGGAATGGCCAGAGCCGAAAAGAAGGTTTGATCTTCAGATATAGGACTCAGTTGAAGCATGGAGATTGGAGGAGGGGGGGAAATATGAGGGACTTAATGAGGATGAACTGCATGTATTCCTGCATAGAAAAATGACACTGATAATACTCATATGAACCTTCTCAGTTAATAGAGCAGGTAGAGAGAGCTTTTATAGTTGAAGCACAGGAGAAAGCTGAATTCGAAGATAAAATATGGTATAAAAATGGAGTCAATAGAAAAAAAAAGAAAATGGAATGGGAGAAAGAAAAAGGAGAGGGGGAATAGTCCAAGATATTTCACATAAGATTTTTTTTATTACAATGAGCTATTGCAATGATATGGAAGTAGGGAGGCAAGGGGGAATGAGGGAACCTTTGCTCTCATCAGAGATGGCTAGGAGAGGAAACAGCATATATACTCAATGGGGTATAGACATCTGGAGTAAGAAGGAGAGGGGGGGACAGGGGGAAGGGGTGGGGATGTGAATAAAGGAGGAGAGGATGGACCATGGGGGGAGAGTGGCCAGATATAACATATTTTCTTTCTTACTTCTTGCAAGGGGCTGGGATTGGAAGGCCTGCCCAGGACCACAGGGCCAGGTGGATTCTGGGCCTAAGGGGTGGTATGGGGGCTCAGGGCTTCTTGGCCCCAGGACAAAGGATCTGTCTGCTGCGCCACTCAGGGACCCTACAGCAGAGTCAGAGTTAAAGGAGAGAGAAAATATAGTATATGGTAGTGGAGAAATAAGAAAGGAGGTTGTTGTGATCAGCAATGGCAATGGTGGAAAAATATGGAAATAACTTTTGTGATGGACTTATCATAAAGAATGTGATCCACTCATGACAGAGTTGTTGGTGTTGGAACAAAGACTCAAGCACATTTTTTGTTATTGTTATTTGGGGGAGGGTGCAGGGCAAGTGGGGCTGGATGGCCTGCCTGGGGCCACATAGTGGGGTGATCTTTGGGTATCTGGGGCCGGATTTGGACCCAGGTGCTCCTGGCTCAAGGGCCAATGCTCTGTCTGCCACCCAGCCACCCCTACTATTATTACTATTTTATTTTGGGTCTTTTTTTTCTTTCTTTTTTTTTGGTTTTTGCAGGGCAGTGGGGATCGGGTGGCTTGCATGTCACACGGCTGGGTGATTGTTGGTTTATGAGGCTGGATATGGACTTGGGTGCTCGTGGCTCCAGGGCTGGTGCTTCGTCCATTGCGCCACCTGGCCATACCTACAATTATTACTATTATTTTTTTTATTTTAATTTTTTTCTCTCCCCTTTACTTTTTTCACCCAAGCAAGTCTATCTATATTCATGAGGGAGGAGGGGTATTTTGTTTACTTGTAAACAAGAATATTTTATTAATGTAAAAAAAACATTTGTACAAAATGAGAATAAAAAATAAATTTAAAAAAATAAATAAAATGTGTGAAATTGAATAATTTTGTTAAGAAATTAATTCCTCTTTACATTTAACTAAAAATCTGTAAGACTTCTCTTTACAATATGTTATTATGAGTGGTCATCTGGCCTTTTCTCAAACACCTCTAATGAATGAAAAAACCTGTTCTAGAGAGGCAGCCTTTCCCATTTTCAGGAAATTGTAATTGTGGGGTGGCAAGGTGGAACATGGGGTGGCTGGGCTGTGCAATGGATAGAGTACTGGCCTTGGAGTCAGGTATACCTGAGTTCAAATCCGACCTCAGACACTTAATAATTACCTTGGCTGTGTGGCCTTGGGCAAGCCACTTAACCCTAATTTGCCCTGCAAAAACCTAAAAAAAAACAAAAGAAAGAAAAGAAAAAGAAAATTATAATTGCTATAACATTTTTCCCATCAAGCTGAAATCTTCCTATGCAACTTCTATTTTGTTATCAATTCTCCCTTCTGTGGCTAAGCAGAATAAGCCCAGTCCCTTTTCCACATGGCAGGCTTTCAAATACTTGAAGACAATGATTATGTCTCCTTGAAGTCTTCTCCAGGCTAAATATCCTCCATTTCCCTTTGTATATAATGGTCTCCAGTGCTTTCTTGTCCAGTCTTAGTCACCTTCTAAATGTTCTCTAGCTTACCAGTTCCATTCTTAAAATGTAGTACCCATATCTGAATATGGTTCTCCAGATATGGTCTGACCAAGGCTGACTACACTTAAACCATAGTCACTCTCATTCTGACATTATTCATTTCTTAGAGTAGCCAAAGATCATATTAACATTGTGAGTTGCCATATCTCACTATTGGCTGATATTGAGCCACAACCCACAAAAATGCCCAGATCTTTTTCATGTGGACTTGGGATTTTTTTTTTTTAAACAGATTCTCATCTGTAAAATTGGAATCATGCTACCTGGACTTCTTTTATCATAGAAGTATGTCAAAAACAAGTGAGACAATGAATGTTTATTACCTTGGAGATTTTAGAGTACTATAAAAAAATCCTATTATTATCATAAAATAATTTGTAAAAGGCATTTAATCAAAATCTATCTTTCTATGATTTCCATCCAGTATCCTGGCTTTCCCACTAGCTAGTGGTGGAAGAGGATGATGGAGTAGTAGAAAAAGTTCAGAATTCGTGTTGGAAAGGCACATGAAGGAAAGCTTTTGACTAAAACATTGCTGAACAAATTATGAATTGGTCTAATCATCCTGGTAAAGAATTTGGAATTATGCAAGTCACTACATTGTTCATACTCTTTTTCCTAGTGATTACATTACTAATTGTATACCACAAGGATATCTGAAACAGAAAAAATGGATTTTATTTTATGCATTTAAAAATATTATTCTAAAGAGTCTATAAGCTACTATTAAAGGTGCCCATGACACCAAAAAAGGTTAAGAAACATCCATACATACATATATAGTATGTGTGTATGTGTGTGTATATATACATTTTAAATATACTATATATCTATATATACACAAATACACAAACTATACATAAGTGTAATATGTATTACATATTTATGTATGTATATATATATATGGAAAGTGGCATATGTATATATATATATATATAGAGAGAGAGAGAGAGAGAGAGAAATGATAGAGATAGAAATGATGGTGATTGAGATATAATCATTACCACTTTTGATGAAACAAAAAAAATGAAAATTAAGTAGCATTCATGTCCTAGGGAATGGGTCAATAAATTATGGTATCTGAATGTAATGGTATATCATTACACTGTTAAGAAGTGGTGAATATTGAAGAAAGTACCAAAAGAATATTAATACAAAATGATCAAAGTAACAAAAAATTAAAACACCACTGCAAGTCAAGTGAATGAGGATCAACAATTTCCACTGTGATAGTTCCTAGCTATAAAGTCTTGACTTAATTTGACAGAGCCTCATTTTCTTCAATGTAAAAATCAAGACGATAGGATTCGTAATACCTACTTCACAAAATTTTCATAAACATTTCATAAACCATAAAGCACTACATAAAAACATTTTATTACATTATCTCTGAGGTTCCATCTTTATTGCTTCCTTCCATTCTGAATCTCTTCTTTAAACATATTCCAATAAATCTGACTTCTCTATTTTCAAAGGTCCCAATTGCGATGATGAGGGGCATGTGTTTATTGTCCCCATTGGAAGAGAGTCTGCTCTCTTCTCTGATCTCACTCCTCATTCACATCCTTGCCCTAAAAGTAAAATCAGAAACAAATAAACCCTGAACCAGTCCTTCCCTGCTTGTGGTTTCTCAAAACTATTTATACAAATTACATACACTAGTATGATATAGTGTATGTATTCTTTTGACTATGGATTAACTAAGAGAATTCACCATAGGTCTTATAGCTAATCTATGGTTTGCATTGGCAGGAGAACCAAACTCCCTGAGATATAGCCAATCCTTCATTGTTCCCTTCAAAAGAATTCTGTCTATACCCATCAGATCTTGATTCCTTTTAGAATTAGAAACCACAGAAGGAGCAAGAGGCAAAACTTGTGACTGAGTTGGGAAGCTCATTTCCTTTGGGACTCTTTAAAAAGAGGATCTGAAATTCTTAGTATCATGATTAAAGTCAGAATTATTCTCAGGACCTCTAGATATACATTCCTCAAAACTCCCAACCTCCAGTGACTACCCTACTCACTTCCATGAGGAAAAAAAGAAATGGGAACTCAGATTTAAGTCCAAACAAACTTTTTGCTCTAAAAGAAAAAAAATGGATTTTATCTCTTGCATTTATATGAAGTATAACCCTGTAGCAGGAATTCTTAATCTGGAGTACATGTTTTGTTATTGTTTTTTAATATTTTGATAACTGTATTTCATTTCTTGGGGATTTTATATATTTTATTTTTAGTATTAAAAAAGCATTATTCTGAGAAGGGATCCATAGGTTTCACCAGATTGCCCAACAGGATTGATTCCATGACAAAAGAAAAGGCTAAGGCCTCCTCCTCTAAGCCAACCAGATTGATATTTTTAATGAAAATTTAGAAAGTCAATTCCCAATGAGTTCTGAAATATTGTAAGTAATGGTAGTATTATTGGAATAAATGTATCATCCCACCCAAGTTTACTACTTTGAAGGGAACAACATATACTTGTATGTATAATTCATTAAAAATGTGGTCACATCATGGTTAGACTCATTCCTTTCTACCCACATAGCTTTCGCTCTAGTTCAGGCCCTCATCTCCAGGCACCCAAACCATCAAAGGAGCCTGCTATTAGTCTCCCTGCTCCAGGCCCTTCTTTTTCCAATCTGTTATCAATGTAGCTACCAAATCAATATTCTAAAAACATAGAAATGACCATGTCATTTTCATACTCAAAAATTTTGAATGACTGCCAGTTGATCTTAGGATAAACTACAAACTTCCTCAGCAAGCATCTAAAACATGTCATCTCCCATGTACCATTCCAGCTTTATTTAATATCATTCACTCATATTCATACTCTGTTCCAAGCAAGTTGGCCTATAATTGTTCCCTTTGTGCTTGACATTCCCTTCTCTCTTGCTTCTGTCCCTTTGCTCTAATGATCTCCTGTCTGAAATGCACTCCCATCTCCTCTCTTTGCCACATGCAATCCTTCCTTCAAAACTCAGCTCAAGTGCTACCTCATTATGACCAAAGTTTTAGAATTAGGAGTACCCTTAGAGGTCATTTAGTCTAATCCCCTTATTTTTACATTTGAGAAAACTGAGGCAAGCAGATGGTAGGTGACTTTCCTTCAGTCACACAGTTAGAAAATGGCTGAGGCTGAATTTTAACTCAAATCTTTCTTATTCCAGTATCTGTATTCTATAACTTCATTATGCAACATCTTACATAAAACCTTTCCCAATTCCCCCAGTTATTAGCATTCTCCCTCTCAAATTTATTTTATATTTTCTTGTGTTTATGTTGTAATCTCTTGCCCCATCTCCCTACCCTTTTCTCTTCACACTATATTAGCTCCTGAAAATAAGGGATTATTTCATTTTTTCTTTGTATCTCTAGTAAAATGACCTATATAAATTGGCATTCAATAAGTGTTTCTTCAATTGAATTGTTGGATTTCATTTATATTGACAAGTAATATATGTGTTGTGCCAATTTATATTATAAATTTTATATAAAAGTGAGTTGCTAGTGGTAGAAAACAGAGGTCAGGAATAAGATAAACATTTTGTATCATGCCCAGTACATTGAACACATTCGTAGCAATACAGTAACAGCAAATACATTGTGCAATGGAAGTTTTCCCTCTTCCAAATAAGTTCTGTGTGATCATGGAGAAAGAGGGTGGGGATTAGGGGTGGGAATGGAAAGGGAGATTCATTTTTCCAGAAGCCATTTAGATAATGAAAGTCCACCTGGGCAATTCCATTCTTTGTTCCTCTCTTCTCTTCAAAGAACAGAGAATATAGACTGTGTTTCTAGGAATTCAGCACACCAGGGGCCAAGAGGTGGAGAGATATTTTTCTTTCCATGGGTCATATTTATCCATTTATCTCCTGGTGGGTCTGTGGTATAAACCAACACTGGAGGAATAGATAGATGGATACAAAATGTGCTCACTTAGTGGTAACCCCACCCATAAATCTGTTTAGTCTCCACTACTGTTACCTAGGGAACGCTCCAGTGGGGCCTCATTGGCGCAACTGAGAGCCCAGTGGTCTGCAGTCAAAGGTGCCCAGTTTTAATCTCCCTAGATGATCTGCTTACTATGAAAACATTCTTCGTCCATGACAAGCCACTTCCTTCTCTAAGAGTGTCTTAGCACTCAGCAGCAGAGCTCTGGTCATTGCTTCTTAGCTTCCTTAATGTGGAAAAAACTTTCTGCCTGGATGGATGAAGGAAAGCAATGTAAATCAAAGGAATTCTCTATGTCTCAAAAAAGGACTAGTTCTACAAGCCAAGCTTCAAGAGAGGGAGCAAAGGATTTTACAAAAAGCATGTCGGACCAAAGATCAAGAGACCTGACTCTCTTGCTCATTAATAAGTTTCATGATCTTGAGTTTTCTTATCTTCTAGATGGGGATGAGAAGCTGTTCTACCTACCTACCTTCCTTCAAAGGAACATCAAGTGAGATAATTCAATTTAATTCAATAAATACTTATTCTTAGGAGATAATCAATCCATTAATCTACAAGTATTTATTATGAACCAAACATTGTACTAAGCACAGGAGACCCAGAGAAAGGCAAAAATTCCCTCCCTTCAGAGTGTTCCCATTTTTATGGTGGAAACAACATGTAAATAAATAGGTACATGCAAGATATAGAGTAGATGGAAGAAAATTTTAGAAAGGTTTTAACAGATGGAGGGGAGCAGAGACTGAGAAAAGTCTCCTGTAGAAAATTTCATTTGAGCTAAGTTTTGAAAGAAGACAAGGAGTCTAAGAAACAGGTGAAGAAAAAAAGAGCAATTCCAACATGGGGACAAAGACCAGAAAAAAAGATAGAATGTTATGTGTGAGGAACAGTAAGCAGGTCAATATGGCTAGATTGTAGAAGATATGGCTCTATAACACAAAACTATAAGAATGAGTGAAATACCATCCCTGGCTTTATGGAAATTAGCATTTAGAAATGAGGCTAAATATACAAATAATGAAAAAGAAATAAAGTAACACTGGCAAATATCATAAAAGAGGTACAAAGCTCTCTGGGAGTTCAGTAGTGAGAAAGAAATAGCATAGAGTTGGACAGGGAAAAAATTACAAATCTTCATTGAGGAGGAAGCATTTGAGCTAAGTAATAAAGAAGGGTAGTATTTCTGGAGGCAATGAAAATGGGGCAGTCCAAGGGGAATCTGAATAAAGTATAAGAGTAGAAAAGTAGAAAAGCAACTGCAAGAAACTACAAAAATCATGTGAATAACCATGAAATGTTAAAACAGGAAGATACTTTAGAGATCTTCTAAACAGACCCAGTGACATATATCTAAGATCATGTACATGGCAAGTGATAGGTCAAGACTCAAACCCAATTCTCTCAATTTCCTTTACCAAACTCACAAACACTGAAGATTTATGTGATTTAATATCATATATCATTATTCATTATTAATACCATTATCTGGTTAGAGCACCGGCCCTGGAGTCACGAGTACCTGAGTTCAAATGTGGCCTCAGACACTTAATAATTACCTAGCTGTATGGCCTTGGGCAAGCCACTTAACCCCATTGCCTTGCAAAAAAAAAAAAGTCTAATAAAAAACTATTATCTTAGTTCTCATATTAGTTTTATGGATTCCTGGGATATGTTGCTGACCTTTTATTATTCTTTTGTGTTTGATGTTCTATAGATTATTGTGCAGGCATGTAAAATAACTGCCTTTAATAATTAGGTCAAAGTTTGGGGATGTAAGTTCATCTTTCTAGGATCACTGAAAGCATCTATAAGATTTATGTGATCATAGGGATGTTCTGTACTTCATCCTGTTCCCATGTAATTTTGATTTTTTTCCACTGAGTGTGTATTTTAAGAGTTTTTCATTTCATATAATTTGAAGATTATGAAAATTTTGTATAATAACAGCTATTTTAAAAAACTGTTTTTCATTTTTTAGGTGTTATCTCCTGGGTAATTATGAACAATAACTTTGTGATAATATTCTTGATTCAGTATAATTTTTCTGTTGAACTCTCAAGGCTATTTTAAGATCTATATCTGTAGTAAAGTGATCTGTTGTCTATTAATTAACAACAATGAATAGCAAATCAAACTTACTATGTGTCAGACACCATAGCAAGAACTTTACAGATATTTGATTCTCACAACAACCCTGAAAGATGAGTACTATGATTATCTTCATTTCACAGTTTAGGAAACAGGGTCAAATTTTAATTCAGGTCTTCCTGACTCTAGGTTCAACACTCTATCCACTGAGCCACCTAGGTGTCTTATATAAAGAATTAAGGATGTATAATTCTAGGCATCAGATTGTGTCTTGCTAGATATTATAAATATAATATATAATAAAGGGACCAAGTTTTCATAAACTGCTATGCTATGCTATGCTATGCTATGCTACACATTGTCAACTGTTTCCTTTTTGTTTACATTGATCAAAAAGCCCAGGATTTTTTTTTCATTGTTTCTCATGGCAATAACCTAGTCTTGCACTTCTGTCAGAATCTTTCATTCTGTAAACAAATACACAAGATTCGACCATTTCAAAGCTTGTTGACATATTGTTTAATTGAGTTCATGTGTCTGTCACCCATGGAAGTCTTTTGATTTTTCTCTTTGATCTTAATAATTTTATTAAGTTTTATGATTTAGGGTGGCTAGGTGGTACAATGGATAGAGCACAGGCCCTGGAGTCAAGAGTACCTGAGTTCAAATCCGACCTCAGACACTTAATAATTAAATTACCTAGCTGTGTGGCCTTGGGCGTGCCACTTAACCCTGTTTACCTTGCAAAAACCTAAAAAAAAAAAGTTTTGTTATTTATCCATCCAAATGTAAAACATATTTGTTTACATTAGATAAATCCAATGGCACCTACCTATTTCAGTCTATACTATTGTTCTGTGAAGGGATAACTATTTCAGTTTATTTTAAACTTGTTTGTAGTGTAATCTGAGTATATTTAACAACTCCTTTCTTCCTCATTTGACAAGGAAGTGCTTATCTTTCTAACTGTCTTGAGATGATAGGTCCCCTGTTCTGTTACTATTGTTAAGAGTTTTGGTCTGGATGTTTTCTGAATCTATTATTCATTCATTTTGCTATTTCAAAGGGGGTATTAAGATTGGGGTTGTTATTATTGTTGTCATTGTTCATCTTGTTCTTATTTTTTGATGGAATTCAGATAGAAATAGTACTAGGACAAGTAATAAAACTGCCACTATTCTTTTATATTTAATAATCTGCAGGCTATTTTTGTACATAACTTAAAATAGTTGGTTTTTATAATTATATGAAAGTATTAAAATGTAAATTCATATTCTGTAGTTAAAAGTCTATAGCTTCTTTGAAACAACTCCAGTAGAAGACAAAATAACAAATATATGTATCTCAGCAACATGGTTATCTTGTTTGTTTTTTTTTCTCTACATGATTTTAATTTCTTGACTCCATTTTGAGAGCTTTGGGAAATTTTGTTCCATATAGCTCGAAGATTTTGATGATTAGATATGGGGAGATCTAATTAAACATTTTAAAGGTAAATGTTATATCCTGTAATTGTAGTCAAAAGATTTTTTGGGAGGAGAAGGGCAGTTCTGTGATAATACACCTATACAGTGCCTATATAGTGTGTTTGCTAAACTCTCAATAATATTTTGACATCCACATTTGTAGTATGGGAATTTGGTGTCTCCATTTCTAAAAATATAGTTTCACATTTCTGATGTGAAGTTCATATTATCAATTAATGCCTTATTAAGTATTTCACAGGTGCTCAATTTTTATAACTTGAAATTTGTATTGTATAATGTCCGTATCAGTCATTAATTCTGAGCCCCTTAAGGATACCCTATCTGTAATATCTGGTGGCAATTACCTTGTCTTGAAAAGCCATCATAAACTCTTTCATTTCTTTTTTTTTTTAGGTTTTTGCAAGGCAAATGGGATTAAGTGGCTTACCCAGGTACTCCTGACTCCAGGGCCAGTGCTTTATCCACTGCACCACCTAGCTGCCCCACTCCTTCTTTTCTAAAAACAAATTTGTCTGATTTGCTTAACATTTCTTTGTTGACATACAATGTGAGTATTGCCCCAGGAGGGCCTTTGGATTCCACTCTTGAATCTTAGGTGTTTTATAGTGTCCTTCGGGAGGTAAACTCCTTTCAGTTATATTTGACCAATCCAATGGTATGTACCTCATCAACCTCTACTACTGCTCAGTGAAGTCATGTCTCCTTATGCCAAATGTATTTCTGAGGTTTGATCTACTAATTAATTAATATAAATATACTCTGAGACCAACTATCAATCTTCATCCTTTTTGGCAGGAATTACTCATCACTATAGCTGTCTTAGAATGTTTCATTAATATTGTGTGTGTTTTTGTTAGGATGCTTTCCAGATCTACTATGGTCCAACTTACAACTCAAAAGTGTACATTAAGAATGATATTGCATGGGGATGGCTAGGTAGCACAGTGGATAGAGCACTGGCCCTAGAGTCAGGAGTACCTGAGTTCCAATCCAGCCTCAGACACTTAATAATTACCTGTCTGTGTGGCCTTGGGCAAGCCACTTAAACCCATTGCCTTATAAAAACCTAAAAACAAAACAAGAATGATATTGCATGGTTGTTAATAATCACTCTAATCATGTACTTTCCATTAGTTTTATTATAGGTTATTAGACTTTGATGTAACTTCAATGTACTCAGTCACAATTTTCTCCTTGAAAGTTTTACACTCAATTTGTCTTGTCTTGAGGAGAACAAGGTATATGTAATTGTCTTATTTTTCAGTTGATTCAATTTGAACTATAGAAATAAACAAAAGAACATTTTTCAAAAATATCTGGGAAGACATGTTGGAAATGATACAGAGTGAAGTGGACAGAACTAGGAGAACAATATTTACTAGCAACATTTTTTTTTAATTTCTTTTATTTTCATTAATGGACATTCATTTTTCTCTTCCTCTCATCTCCACCATTCCATTGAGAAAAAAAAGAAAAATAAATAAACCCTTTTAAATATGCACCATCTTGCAAAACAAAATGCCACATTGGCCATGTTCCGTTTTGTTTTGTTTAATGTCTCATTCTGCCTCTTAAGTCTATTACCTATCTGTCAGGAGGTGGACGGTTTACTTCATTCTCAATCCTTTGGAATCATAATTGGTGACAACATTAAAAACATTATAAAGAAACACAATTTGAAAAGACTTAAGTACTCCAATCAATGAAATAACCACAATTCCAAAGATACAGTTATAAAACATATTACCCACCTCCTAATAGATGGGTGATGATTGCAACATGGAGAATAAGACATATTTTTGGAGATGAGCAACATAGGAATTTTTTTGTTTCTATGCATATTAGTTACAAGAGTTATTCTTTTTCTTTATTTTTCCAAATATGGGATGGAAAAAAAGGGAGAAAGTAGTTAAAAGAGTCAAAAATAAAGAAATAAAATCGGGGTAGCTAGGTGGTGCAGTAGATAAAGCACCGGCCCTGGAATCAGAAGTACCTGGGTTCAAATCCAGTCTCAAATACTTAATAATTACCTAGCTGTGTGGCCTTGGGCAAGCCACTTAACCCCATTTTGCCTTGCAAAAACCTAAAAAAAAAAAATTTAAAAAAGAAATAAAATCATTGAAGCATTTTTAAATGCACATAAGAGAACAAAAAGAATGCTAGAAAGAACCTTAGACAAGCAGGAAAGTTCTGAAAGTTTCATGTTCAATTTATTTTTTTAAAGCAAGTTTATTTTATGTACAATTTTCTTTTATTGTTTTTCTGTTCTGCTATATAAATAGGAATGCTTATTTTATTTTGTGTTTGTTAAGCTATGAGTTAACAAAATTAATTCATTAAAAACTCAACTTCTGGGTTCAATATTTGAAACCTTCAATCTCTAATTATACATTAAGACTTTTGCACTATTATTTTACATTATGCTTCTTATATTTGTAATTTTAAATCGATTAACTAGTAGCAACTAAGGTGTAGAGATTTATTTCCTGATACAAATTTTGATTCCCTTAGTGATGAAAAAAAAAAAAGAATAGGTACTCACAATGGAAATGAGATAAAGGACTCACCTTCTGGGGTGGCTAGGTGGTATAGTGTATAAAGCACGGGCCCTGGAGTCAGGAGTACCTGGGTTCAAATCCAGTCTCAGACACTTAATAATTACCTAGCTGTGTGGCCTTGAGCAAGCCACTTAACCCCATTTGCCTTACAAAAACCCTTAAAAAAAAAGAAAAAAAGAACTCCCCTTCAAGAGTTCTGCTAGAAATCAACAAGGAAAACTATGCACTAGCAGTAACTACAGCCGCTCTGTTGAAAACAATTCCTTTACACTGAGCGACTGTCATACCAAACTTTTGAGGGATGCCTTCACTCCTATTTACAAACTCATCAAACGGTCATTCTATAAGCTTCTAGTGTCTTGTGGTCATTTTGGTTATCTCTCCATTTCACATTACACCTCCTCCTCCTCCAACCCCTTCTAAATTCCTCCCATCTAATCTCATTAATCTGGATTCATGACTCAGACAAGTATTAGACTAGATCACCACTGAGATTAGTTGACTAAATAATCTATGACCTCTTTTTTTGTAATTTTCTGGAGATGAAAGGCAATATAAATTTAGTGAAAAGCTTAAATTATAGAATTTTTTTTAAAAGACTACCTCTCATAGTTGAAAGACCAGTGGACAATGAGTTAAAATATTTGGGTAACAGGATCTAGACTCACTGAGCAAGAATCAAAAGAAACCTTCAAATAGTTCAACTTACCATTACACAGTTTACCTCAGCCATTGTCAATCTACCTTTACATATAGTTCCCAATAAATTTCACCGTAATTCTGACTTTAAGGTCAAATTGCCTCTACCTACATGGAATAAAGGATAGGGAGCTGACTTCAAAGCCAAAAAAAAAAGTTCCAGGTAAAGTCTTTAAAATATACTAAATGTGTGAAACTGAGCAAGTCACTTTACTTCTGCCCTTCACCAGCTCTCTAATTTCATAAATACTTCAACTTACATTGGTAGAGGGTGCTTCTTCACCAGAGAGCTCCCTACCCCAGTGAAATCACAAATGAAGCACCAGTCCTTATTCCAGTGTACAAGACAGCCCTTGCTCTCAGAGAGTTTATAAGTAGAAGCAGCTAGGTGGTGCAGTAGATAGAGCATTGGTCCTGGAGCAGGGAGGACCTGAGTTCAAATTTGACCTCAGAGAATAATTGCCCATGTGAGCAAGTCACTTAACCCCATTGTCTTAAATAAATAATTTTTTTTAAAGTTAGAGAGTTCATAAGCAATCCCAGCTGTAGCAGTGAGGGAAGCAGGCTTTTTAAAAAATTCTGATCCATATACTAACTTGCTTTTCTTGCTGAGGAGGAGAACGGGAAGTTCAGGCCTCTGGAAATTTCTTGGATCAACATAAGATTGCCTCTAGTTCCAAGATACTGTGCTTCTAAGTATATACAGTCACTTGAATCCATTGTTGACAAGAAAAAGTCTTAGGGGTCTTCTTTATTGCAAATGATTTATTAGTAGCATCTTGATTCCACTGTGAAGTTGTTGCTCCTGAAGTATTCAGTTCAACAGACATTTATTATGCACCTACTTCACTCTGTGCAGAGCATTCTGATTGAATATGGAGTGTTTATTCTTTCTAATAACTTAAATGTGCTCTCATGCCTCCTTATTTACCTTGTTAGTTAGCTTAGGGAACCCTATTTTCATAGACTCAGTCAAGGCAAATGCCAGTTCCACCTCTATCTGATGGATTCCAAAGTCCCAGTTGCTTCAAACCTGAATCCCTAAGAGTCCCTAATAGGTTCTCAGAAATTCAAGTAAATAATTTTCTTTTGCTTTGAATGCTCAATAAATGTTGAGTGGATTAGTAAGTGAATGGTTGATCAATGTGGACTGTGGTTTGGGTTATTTTTTTAATTATCAAAATGGATGCTGGGAAAAAGTTGTATACATTTAAAACTATCCATAACCTTTGACTCAGTCATCCTATCATTGTATGCCCTAAGGTATTATTAAAAGAGTTGGAGGAGGGAAAAGCAAAAAGTAGTACAAAATATTCTTGTGAACTTTTTTCATAATGGAAAAAAATCTGGAAACAATATGCCTTTCTTATAATTAGTGAATGACTTAAACAAATGGTATACCAATGTAACGGAATGTTATTGAGCCATAAGGAATTACAAATATGACATATTCAAAGAATTAAGGAACAATATATTAAGTGATGCTGGGTAAAGGAAGAATCAAAACAACTCTATATAACTGAATATGATTATTTTTTAAAAAGCATTAATAATAGGAAAAAATCTAAAAGAAAATAATTCACAGGGGGAAAGATCCAAAAGGAGATATAAAATAAATAGGGCATTTTCGCTATTTATGTTAAAGTTAACATATATTTTGTTGCTATTCAGTCATTCCCCATGTCAAATTCTACTTGATCCCATGAACTTTTGTATTGGACTAGATCACCACTGAGATTAGTTGACTAAATGGTTTGACATTTTTTTCTCTAGTATAACCCATTTTACAGATGAGGAACTAAGGCAAATATGGATTAAATGACTTGCCCACACAGCCAGTAAATGACTAAAGCTGGGTTTGAACTCAGAGCTTCCTGGCTCCAAGCCCAGTGCTCTATTCGCTGCATCACCTAGTTGCCCATATGTATTTTCTTTAAAATATATAAATAATTTGTATTTCAAGTATAATCACTTTATTTTCTTTACTTTGATGACTACTAGGTTCAGAATTGTTAAATTTTTTTTTGCAAGGCAAATGAGGTTAAGTGGCTTGCCCAAGGCCACACAGCTAGATAATTATTAAGTGTCTGAAACCGGATTTGAACCCAGGTACTCCTGACTCCAAGGCCGGTGCTTTATCCACTATGCCACCTAGCTGCCCCCTACACCACCTAGCTGCCCCTAAAATTTTTTTAATTAAAAACTTGAGTGTAGCTTTCTTTTATTCATTATCATGATGATCCTTACCATCACAAATAAATTATTTAAGTGTTCCAAAGGGAAATAAGAGTTCTTAGCTACACAATAAAAATATCTCTATTCAAAGGGGATAGAACTTAGCTGTATTTACTTGTTGTCTTTAAAGTTCTTACTAAATGCAAACCAGTTCTCTAATAGTTCTAACTTATTAAGCCATTATTCCTCATTATTGAGAAATAGTTCATCAGGCTTGTCTCTAAAAGGTGAAAAGTCTTGTGGGAATGCTGCATAGCAGACAGGTAAGATTTGATACAGAAGTAAGGGTTAGAAAAAGTCAGAAACTGGAAGACAGAAGACTGTAGTCAAAAGAATACCAGAATGGAAGTCAGGTGATCTGAGTTACTATCATAGCTTTCATACTTTCAAAAAATGTTTATTCAAAAATTTTGCTTTGACATATCCTATAGATCCCCTCTGCATTTTAAATGCATCTCCTACAATCTATAATCCCTGAAAAATTATGTGAAATAATAAAGGGGGGGGATTTTGACTGGCAATAAATTTTCTCTTTGTCTTTTTCCATTTGGGAAAAGAAAAAATATAAAAAATTTTACCTATTTGTGGCTATTTAAAGTCATTTTCATTTTCATAGCTTTAGTAATTGTGTATACTATTCTTTTGGCTCTGTTCATACAATTTTTCTTCATACAAGGCATACTCATATGTATTCAAACTCATTACATTCCTCTTAAATTCCTTATAGTGCAGTATTTTCCATTATGTTCATATACCACAGTTTGTCCAGCCATTCCTAGTCAGGTACAGTTTGTTTCCAGTTTTTTAACTGATTACAAATAATGCTGCTAGGAATATTTTCAAAAGTCAGGTGTTTTCCTGATCTTTGGAGTTAAGCCCAATAGTAGGATCACTTGGCCAAAAGGTAGGAACATTTGTTACTTTTCATGTTTTCATTTTAATATAAGCTCTTTGAGAACAGAAGAAAAGTTGAATCCAACCACTAATAGGGAATGTGTTCATTTTTCTCCCCAATATCATTTTACCTGAACCCCACTCTTGTCCACATTGAGTTTTTCCCATGTTCTACCGTCTTGGCAAGGGTAGCTAGGTGGCACAATGGAAAAAGTCCTGACCTGAAGTCAGGAAGACTCATCTTTCTCAATTCAAATCTGATCTCAGACACTTACTCATAATGTCACTCTGGGCAAGTCCCTTAACCCTGCTTCCCTCAGTTTCCTCATCTTTAAAATGAACTGGAGGGGCGGCTAGGTGGCATAGTGAATAAAGCACCGGCCTTGGAGTCAGGAGTGCCTGGGTATCCGGTCTCAGACACTTAATAATTACCTAGCTGTATGGCCTTGGGCAAGCCACTTAACCCCATTTGCCTTGCCAAAAAAAAAAAAACCTAAACCTAAAATGAACTGGAGAAAGAAATGGAAAATTTATGGTATCTTTGTTAAGGAAACCTCTAATGTGGTCACAAAGAGTCAGAGCAAATGAAAAGATTGATCAACAACACCACCATCTTGGCAAATTTCACAGGTATGAGGTGATACCTCAGACTTGTTTGACTTTGCTTTTCTCCTATTATTAATGATTTTGAACCTTTTAAAAATAGTTGTTGGCAATTTTGCTTTTCTTCACTTAAGAATTATTTGTTCCTATTCTCTGATCACTTATCTACTGAGGAATCCTTGATTTCATCCTTTACTACATTAACCATATCTGGAATCCAGTATATCCTCTCTGGAAGCTAGAAGAAGAAAAAAAAGACAGATCTCTCTTCAAACAAGATTTCAGAACTCCACATGAGCATAAAACATTGAGTAATCAACCTCCACCAATAATTTATTGCAAATGCAGATAATCTTCAGCCCCACATTAAAACAGTATATCACAATATCTTTGAATCTCAGTTACCCCATATGTAAAAACAATGGAGATAATAATACTTGATATTAGCAGTTCTTAAAACCTGAACTGTTATATAATTGTTAATTTGGAAACTTGTAGAAAATACAAGCTATAAACTGAAGACATGATTAATGGAAGGAACTATCAAAAGGAGAGGGGAGAAAAAGCAATAGAAAAGCATCTCAAACACTATTGCATTGTGGGAGGAGTTGTGAATTAGTTATAGTCATTCTGGAGAACAATTTGGAACTATGCCCAAAGGGTTATAAATACCCCCACTGACCAGCGATACCCTTTAGTAGTTCTATATCCCAAAGATACCAAAAAAAAAAAAAAAAAAGGAAGGGGATGGAGAGAAAGGGTGGATTTGTGCAATGGTATCTGTAGCAGCTGATTTTGTGATTGCAAAGAATTGGAAATCATGGTGATGCCCTTCAATTGTGGAATGACTGAATAAGTTGTGCTATATGATGATGATAGAATACTATTGTGCTATAAAAAATGATGAACAAAATGGTTTCAGAAAAACCCAAGAAGACTTATATGAACTCATGCAAAGTGCAGAACCAGGAGAACATTGTACAGTAACAACAATGCTGAAATATGATCAACTTTGAAAGACTTAACTATTATGATCATGACAGTGATCCAAGTCATTTTCAAAGGCTCTGTATAAAAATGCTATCTACCAGATGAATGCTGAATGCAGATTTAAGCATATTTTTTTACTTTCTTCATTTTTCTTGAGGATTTTGTCTCTTTTCCTTTGCAACATGGAGAAAATATTTTATATGACCTCACCTTTATATAATTGATATCAAATTACTTGCCTTCCCAAGGAGGAGAGGAGAGAGTGAGAGAGAATTTGCATCCAAATTATAAAAAAAATTGAATTTTTAGGGTGGCTAGGTGGTGCTGTGGATAGAGCACCAGCCCTGGAGTCAGGAGTACCTGAGTTCAAATCTGACCTCAGACACTTCATAATGATCTAGCTGTGTGGCCTTGGGCAAGCCACTTATTGCCTTGCAAAAACCTAAAAAAAATTTTTTTTTAATTTTAAAATTGAAATTTTTTACATTCAGTTGGTAAATAATTAATGAAATATAAATATATTGGGGGGGGGAGAAAAGCACTCCAAACAAAAACTCACATCACAACTTGCCTATGGCAGAACCTGATTGTTCAGTGAATTGACTTGCTTCCAGTAGAAGACACCCAGGTCAAAAAAAAAAAAAAAAAAAAAAAAACAAAGGGTATTGTGGGAAAACCCCAAACAGAAAAAAAAATGTAAAAAAAAAGTTTGATGAGATTCACTTAGTTTTGGCTTCCAGTTGTTGCTGACCTCATCCCTCCATTTGAGAGAATGACTTGTCAAGGGAAGGCAAGGCCATTTATAATGGGACCAAATCTTTCTGAGGTAAATTAAATAAAAGCTCACTGATGTCTGGGAGGCCTCTGGAACCAGTTCCTCTGAGACGGGGTGAAAGAGGTTACTTTGGACATTTTCCCCAGTGTAAGCAAAGCATCCTACTAAGGCTTTCAGGTGCCCCTGAAGAGCTGGACTCCTTAAATCTGGAGCCAGCTTAACTTTTCATAGAATTCTGTGGCCTTGAGAGGAAACAACTCCAAAATGAATTTTCTTCCTGTTCACTGCTCTGCTTAGTCTGTGCAGGATTCAACTGATAATAAATATTTATTCTGTTTTTTGAATCCCACTGGCTACATGCCCATAGATCCCCTCCCTGCTTCTCCAAGGAACACTGTGTCTGGCACCTGATGACAATTAGCATATGTTGCTCGTCATCCCCTACCCCAAAGTGTGTGAATGATCTGCCTATTTTATGCTCCTATTTAAGAGACCCTGATATTCAGTGGTTGAATGGATATGCAAGGAAAATTTCTATTGAATTGTTTTGGAAATGTTGAAGGAATATACAAATGTTAGTTATAATTATTAAGTAGTTCAGTCTCCAAAACAATTCATATTTTTTCCACACTCTGGCAAAATTATATAGTTTTTAATCTGTCAAGAACTATATTGATCTGGGGCAACTAGGTGGCATAGTGGATAAAGCACCGGCCTTGGAGTCAGGAGTACCTGGGTTCAAATCCGGTCTCAGACACTTAATAATTGCCTAGCTGTGTGGCCTTGGGCAAGCCACTTAACCCCATTTGCCTTGCAAAAAAAAAACCTAAAAAAAAAAGAACTATATTGATCAAGAAATAAAGTCAGTGACACCCACTACATCATCTAAGTCATCCAGATACAGAACACCAGTACTGTTTTCCAAAACTACAGTGGAAAAGGACATCATAGTATTTAACAGGTTTAGAAAGAAAGTGTGTGATCCTGTCATGTACTACCCATGTAACTTTGGGGATGTCACTTGATCTCAATTTTCTCAGTTGGCATAGATAGCCTTTAGAAGTCTCTTCTAAATACGTGAACCAAGGGGAAGGCATCCTTTGTACTAACTCATATTTGTCTTGCTGTCATCTCATCTTATTTTCTCTCAGCCTCAGTGGCGATAATGATGACAAAATTTGCATTTATATGCTGTTTTCTAGTAACAAAACCCTTTTGTGTGTATTACATCATTGAAAGAGTCAAACAAAGCAGGTATTATATCTATTTCACAAACGAAGAAACTGAGGCTCAGGGCTTAAGTAACCTGCGTAAGATAATTCCCCTTATAAATGGTAAGACCAGATTCAAACTAATTCCAAATAGGGTTCTGTCCAGAGAACATGTCAGCTACTTTCAGGCTACTATTTGGTTTTTCTACCCCCAAGACTAACTTTCTTTTTTAGGAGCTGTGTCATATACCCTCTGGACCCGAATCAAATAAAATAAGTTAGAAGGAAGGAGTTTAGCTTCTGAATGAATGAGAAAGAACAGCTTTTAGTTCTTGTTTGCTACATTAGGATACCTTGACTCCTGCCCAATTTTCCCCTGACTACAGAGAACACATAGTCTTATTATTTGGCTCAGGACCAACCTAAGCCAAATTTGTGCAGTCAGAGAAGTTTGCCTTTGGTATACCCTTCTTCACTTTCTCACCTCCCCAACCCCCTACTTTGTAGTTAGTCTACCATGAGATCAAAAATCCTTCCCCTGTTGTCTTTAGACTTTGGAGTTGGAAAGGATCATAGGATCAGTGATGGAGATTTAGAATCTTAGATATCATCTAAGTGATATTTTTTGTTTTGTTCTGATTTTGGTTGGTTCTGTTGCCATTTATGACTTTTTTAAAAAAAATAGTTTTTCATGCCTTCTGTTTTCATATTATAATCATTTCTGTATATCACTCTCCCCTACATAAAAAGCCTATCTCTGTAAGAAATAAAAGCAGCTAAGCCAATCCGAGTAACAAAATAAAAAATAAATAAAGAGGTCCTAAGATGCCAAGTGTCTCATTCAACCTCATATAGATAGAAAGTAAAAGAGCTGAGATATGAAACCTAGGTCTCCAGCTCAAAATCCAGAAAAGCAAGAATTTGATAAAATAATTCACACTGAGGTATTAATGAATGAAGCTTAATATATCAACTCTACATAGTATATTTCCTTTTTAAAAAAAATGTCTAGATAGAAGGCAAGGTTTACCCCTCAAATGAATAGTATTTTTTTAATTTATTTTGGGGCAATGGGATTAAGTGACTTGTCCAAGGTCACAAAGCTAGGTAATTATTAAGTGTCTGAGGCTGGATTTTAAGTTAGGTCCTCCTGATTCCAAGGCCTATGTTCTATCCACTGTAGCATCTAACTGCCCCTAAATAGTATTTTAATGGCAAAATTTCAGGCTGGAGGTACATGGGCTAGGGTAATAATTCAGATTAGAATACTAGATCCTAGGCAAGACACTTAACCTCTGTTTGCCTTAATCCACTGGAGAAGGAAATGGCAAAGCACTCCAGTATCTTTTGCCAAAAAACCTAAGGAACAGCAATGGCATGCTATGGTCCTCAGGGTCACAAGTCAAATATAACTCAATGACTGAGCAACAACAAATTATCCAAGTACCCCTTGAATCACATTGCCTAAAATGTTACCTTTATTAAAGTCTGGCTCCATCCAATGTTTTCAGGTAGTTAACCCAGAATTTACCCAAGTACAAGGGGTTGGGAAATGGAGCAATGCCTTTCTCCCCCGAATTTTAGTTTATCTGAAGGCAAGTTTCCAAGTATCTCCTTGGCCAAGATTTTAATAAGCAGTCTGAGAAACGCTGGGCATTTCCTGCCCCAGCAATCTTCTTTGCCAGGATATGGGCAAGCAAAGAGTAAATGAGACTTCCTCTCAGACCTTCCCTCATCCCTATGCCAGTAGAACTCTCAGTGATGTCACAAACAATTTGCAAAGTAGACCTTCAAGTCCTCTTCGCAATAGTCCAAGACAAAAAAATCAGATAAGTCTCACTGCCCAAAGTTGAATTGTTCCAAGTTCCTCTTCAATACTCTCCAGTCTAGCTTTAGATGTCTTTAGAGATGAAGCCATTTAAAGGCCGTCCTGAAAGTTCCTTTGAACCTCTTTGAATTTGATATCCATCAGGACTGATAATCTCATGGACAATTTGATGACATGATGGCCCAAATCAAAGAGAATAAGGAATGAAGAATGATAGAGATAGACAATAATAATCGTGAACATGTAAAATGAGTGACTGCTTTTAAAGCAATTGATATATCTATAAAATATGCAGTGATTTTTTAGCTTTTGGGGGGAGTAGGTTTCTTAAAGACCCTAAAAGCTTGCATTTATAAAGCACCACAATCCATAGAATCTAGTGGTAAAAGAGACCTTAGAGATTATTTATTTCCAACCTATTTTACAGATAAGGGAACTGGGTCCCTGAGAGAGAAAGTGATTTATCCAAAGTCTCACAAGCACTAAGAACAAAACCAATATTTGAATCCAGATCTTCTAACTCAAAATATAGTATTCTTTCCACCAGACCATACTGACTACTTATGAACTCAAGATCTCCTGTGATCTTTAACACAACCCTGTGAGACCTAGAGTAAGTAAAGTTATTAACAATCTGAGAAGGCAGCTAAGTGGCACAATAGATAGAGCACTGACCTTGGAGTCAGGAGGATAGGAGTTCAGACACTTGACTCTTAGTAGCTCTGTGACTTTGGGCAAGTCACTTAACCCTGACTGCTTCACATCCAAGGTTATCTCCAATTGTTCTAATTAATATCTGACCACTAGACACAGATGACTCTGGAGGAGAAAGTGAGACTGGTGACTTAGCACAGCACTCTTTCCCTCAAATCCAATTCACTTTCTTGTCATGCTATCACCTCTCTGGTGCCATGGTCCTTTTTAAAAATGAAGGACAAACATCATCATCATCATCATCATCATCATTATTATTATTATTATTATTATTATTATCAATCTGAGCAATGATAAATCTGAGTTTCAAAAGGTTTCTGTCATTCTTACTAAGTAATAAACCCAGATCCATATAATGAAGCACTAGGTAATGAGATTCAAGTGGATAAGAATTGAGCATAGAATCAGAAAGACCTGAGTTCAAATTGTCCTCAGGTACTTTAATAATCATCTGACCCTGGGCAAGTAATCTCTGACTATCTCAGTTTCCTCATTTGTAAAATGAGAATAAAAATAGTACTACTTCCCAGGATTTTTTCAAACTTTAAAGAACTATATAATTGCTAGATATTAATATTAATTTTTTTATTTACTTCATGTCTGTCTATTGTCCACACAATTTTTCATATATGCTATGTTATTTTGCATCCCCATTCTCTTAAATGTAAGAATGTGGAAGAAAAATCCCTTTTTATTTATTCTTTTTATTCAGCACCTAGTTCAGGTGCTTATGTTAACAAATGCTTGATGGTCATGGTGAGTTAGGTGTCATGTCCATGAAAAGAAGTGGTTACCAAGAATTATTTTTTGGAGTGCTAAGAGCAACCAAGAAATTTTTTTTTTTAAATCTCAATGTGGGGGCAGCTAGGTGGTACAGTGGATAGAGCACCAGCCCTGGAATCAGGAGTAACTGAGTTCAAATCTGGCCTCAGACACTTAATATTTACCTAGCTGTGTGGCCTTAGGCAAGCCACTTAACCCCATTGCCTTGCAAAAAAAAAAAAAAAACCTAAAAAAGAATCTCAATGTGAATCAATAGCAATTTAATAAGAACATTTCATAATAACTCATTTTTATAATGCTACACAATTATAATGTATTCTCATAGACATTATTTCATTTGATCCTAATGATATTCCTGGGAGATAAGTAGTACAAGTATTATTATTCCTACTTTACAGATGGATAAACTGAGTTTCAGAAAGCTGAAATGATTATTTGAATATAACATAGTTAGGATTATATATTTAAAGCTGAAAGGACCCTTAGAAATTATTATATATTGTTGTTATTTGTCCTGAGTTCTTGAAGAAGACCATGACATCATGGATGCGATACCATGCCATGACATGCAAGTGAATTGAATTTAAGTTAGGGAGGACTGTACAAAGTCACCAATCTCACTTTCTCCTGTGGTGCCATTTGGATTCAGTGGCCAAATATGGATTAGGACAATAGGAAGTGGCTCTGGATGCAATGGGAGAGCTTGACCTTCTTTAGCAGTATGACAAAGACAATGCCCATTCAGTGATTAAAGCAGTTAAGAAAAAAATAAAGCAAATATTGGCCTTTTTTTGCATAATCCAAAACCAGTCCTGGAGGGGAGAAACTTCTTAACTGTCTCTCCTTGGCCCAATCATTTAATGGCTTTGATTCCCACTTTCCTAATCTGTAAAATAGAGGAGCTAGATCTTCTCTAAGGTCCCTTCTAATTCCAAATGATGGCTCCAGAGAATGATATATAAAGATATATATATATTATATATATATATATGAAGACAAACACCAAAAAACATTAATATTCTGCATTTTTTGTCCAGATCTAAGATTTTATGGGTTATACATCCTTCCTTAGTGCAACTAAATCAGAACTAATAAGATTTTGAAGTGACAGATTTCGACATGGTCACAAATATAATTGCCCCTTCTATTATCTGCCCTTTAAAAACTTTATTTTTTAAAGAGTGACCATAACCTTAATTATAGTCTTGAGACAGGCAAACCTACCAATAGTCTATTGTCATAGTCTAAATGTGAGGTGATGAAGAGCCTGCATTAGAGTAACAACAATATCAGAAGAGTTTTGATGTTCAGTCATATCCAACTCTCTGTGATCCCATTTGGGAGTTTTCTTGGTAAAGATACTGGAGTGGCTTTTCATTTCATTCTCCAGCCCATTTAACAAATAAGAAAACTGAGGCAAACAAAGTTAAGTTATTTGCACAAGTTCACAAAGCTAGGGGGGACTACAAAATGTCACAAAGGTGAAACCAATGGGTCTTGGCAATAGTTTAAATAAAAGGAGTGAGAGTGAGTGAGGCACCCTATATGACTCCTAAGGGTAAGTCTAAAGGATTGGGAGGATGGTTGGCCCGCTTTAGTAATGGGAAAGGTAGGAGGGAGAGGCAGTAATGCAATTTGAGCACCCAGCTTTCTCATCAGCAACAAGATGTAGTGGAAGGAATTCTGGATTTGGTATGGTATCACCAGGGTTTACATCCTGCCTTTGCTATTACCTGGACATAGCAGATTACCTCTCTGTCAGTGTTCCTCATTAATAAATTAATTTTGAAGGACCTGTCCAACTCTAAATCTATGATGCTTTGATCAGAGCAGGGAAATTCGTCGTATTGACACTCCTTCCACCCACTTAGCACAGAAACTTTCTATAACATAGTCTTTATGTGTTGCCTGAGGATACTGAAAGGTGACAACATTGTCCATTATCACATTGTTATCAGAGGTAGAATCTGAATCCATGTGGAATCTGCCTTTTTGATCTTCAGTTAATTTAATTTCTGGCTGGGCATAGTGGTGCATTGCTATAATCTTAGCTAGCAATGAGGTAGAGATTGGAAGATTCTTTGAACTTGGGAGTTTTGAGCTACCACTGTCTGTCCTGAGTTATGCATTAATATGGCAAGCTCCCAGGACCTGGAACCAATGGGTTGCCTGAAAAAAAGCAAACAGGTTCAGATCAGAAATAGAGTGGTCAAAACTCCTATCCAAATCAGAGTGTGACCAAAGTCCCTGTATTTCCAAGTAGATTAATATTTTTAAAATAAATAATGATAATAAAGTTAATTTTTGAGTAAAAATGAGACATACTCAAACTTACCAAAGTCATGTAATTAGGTAGGCAAAGGTGCAAGTCCTGCTTGGCCACAGAGAAATCAGATGCGCTTAACTCACCAGGGTTTCCTGTGTTGACTTTGGTGGGGTCTGCCCACCCAGGCCTGTCAGAGAGGCTACTGAAAGCAAGTAGGCAAAACTAACATCATTTCACAGGCTACAAAAACCAGGCTCTTTTGGTTTTCTCAGTCTAGCAATGCCCTATAAAGAGATCCCAGACATTCCCTCAACATCTGATTTTAATTTAGTCTCTGAAGATTTTGTCAATTTGATCTTCACCAGAATGCTCCTTCTTACCATGAAAGTCATGGGACTACAAACTCAAGACTCAAGGAATCTGTGCTCATCAAAGAAGTGACATGTCAAAATTACTGGAAAAAAAATAAAATTATAACTAAAATCACTTTCTTCTGGATTTTTGGAGGTCCTAGGAAATCACTCATTCTCAGCAAGTTTTTTCAATCCTAAAAGCAAGATTGCCCAAGTGAAAAGTTGTGTCTAGGTCTTCCTACATGAGGAGCAGAGTGGAGAAATGTCTGTTCTCTCACTGAATCTCAGAGCTAAAATGAGTCTTAAAAGACTTAGAACAGTCGAAAGAGTGTGTGTTCTGGATTCAGAAGGCCTGAGCTTCATAAAATATCTCTGATGCTTACTAGATTGTCTGACCTTAGTCTCCATTGATCAAGTTCTATAATTTTATCTATTAGAATAAGGAGGTTGGATTAAATGGCCCCTGAGTTCCTTTGCAGCTATAGATCTAGATTCAATGTATTACTCATTGATTCTGAGAATTTTATCCAATCTTCTCATTTTATAAATTAAGGAACTATAGCCAAGAGAGGAAGCTGCTTGCCTAAGGCAAGCTCATCAATGGGGATATTCCTTCTAATGATGCAAATTGCAATCCATCCCATCTTGAAACAAGTCTCCCCAGCTTTCCATCTCTTATCTATAATTCTCATTTGTCACCCAAGGATCCACCCAAGGTGCAGATGTATTTCCTCACCCTCTAATCCTATTCCTTATTGTGGCAAAAATGTGACCATGGTTAAGACCTTGGTCAAAAAAATTGGCCAGCACAGCACTGGCTCTGAAAAATTCTACTAAAACTAAAAAGGTTTCAGATATAATCATGGACATAAATTGTGTCTGCTTTCTGAGGACCAGTGCAGCTAAGTACAGAAGGGCTCAGCACTTAGTGATGAACAAGGGACATGGCAACTAAAACCCAAAGTCATATAGCAAGTTGATATCAGAAATGGATTTCAGTTCTGATAGATAGTCTAGGTTAGTTTCTACATCTTAATCTTTCTGAATCCTGCACCAGTTTGAATCTGTCAAAGGCAATATGATGATTCAGCAGAAATCCTAAATAGAAGATGTTGTTTTGTTGTTTGGACTTCATTTTCAAAGAAGACTATGACATCAGGGAGGTGATGTCATGACAAGTACAGAACTGGATTTGAGAGAGGTGTGCTGTGCTAAGTCACCAGTTTCACTTTTTACTCCAGAGCCATCTGGGTTCACTGACCAGATATGAATCAGGATGATTGGAGATGGCCCTGGAAGTGAGGCAATCAGAGTTAAATGATTTACCCAAAGTCACACAACTAGTAAGTGTCAAATGTCTGAGGTCACATTTGAACTCAGGTTCTCCTGCTTTCAAGGCCAGTGCTTTAACCACTGCACCACCTCACTACCAAAGAGTTTCAGGGAACCTAGTTTAATCTGCTCCAACAACCTTCACTACATGGTACTCCTATATCTCTTTTGACATCTGTATTAGTCATTCTACTGCTTGCACACTTTTTTAAACTCTGTTATGAAATATTTCTAGCAGTACTTTTGTCATAGAAAAAAGTGCAAACTTCTCAGGTGTTTTTCAGCAAGAGAAAATAACTGAACAAATTATGGTAAGTTAATGTCAAAGAATGGGGGCGGGGTGGAGCCAAGATGGTGACAAGAAAGGATCCAATCTTAGGCGCTCTCTGATAAAACTTCTAGACTAAGGACTCTAACTAAACTTTTGAGAGACAGAACCCACAAAGGGACTCAGAGCGGCAGTTCAAGGTAACCTAGAAAAGAGCAGAAAGGCTCTGCTCCCCCGGGGTTAGAGGGGCGACCTGCCAGAGGGGCGGCCCGCCACAGCAAAAGAACTTCAGCCTCCCGGAAGCAGCCCCAGGGTACTGGGAGCACCAGCTCACAGCAGCAGGGGAGTCTCCTGAGCTACACCCCAGGGAGCACCAGGCACAAAGTGGTGGAACAGTGGGGGACTTCTGCCAGAGCTAGCACATGGAGCCCAGCCCTCAGGGCACATAGCAAGCAGCTTGGTCCTGCAGCCCAGATCCAGAAACAGAAGCAGGCAGGGCCGTTAAGCAGGACCCCCCAGGGCATGAGCCCATTGAGCTGAGGGAGAGGAATGAAGAGAGACTGCAGAGCTCTGTCCTCTGCCCCAGGAACAGGACTCTGGGGCTCTGAACACATTCAGATCCTGATCGCAGTCTAGGCCCCCACACAGAACAGCAGTGGTCCCCTCTACCTCAGGCCCATGGCAGACATGAATAACATGAATAACATATGGTTATTCACAGACCAGGAGGCAGGACAGAGCCTCACACACTAAGACCCTTGTGGGAGTGCCCCAAAAGCTCAGGAAGCACCCCAAAAACAGGCTTAGGCTGGGAAAATGAGCAAGCAGAGAAAAAAGAGGAACACCATTGAGAAATACATTATCTATGATCCCAAGAAGGATCAATATACTCAGTCTGAAGATGAGGAAACACAAGCTCCTGCATCTAAAGACTCCCAGAAAAACAGAAACTGGGATCAGGCAATAACAGAGCTCAAAAAGGACTTTGAAAATCAAATGAGGGAGTTAGAAGAAAAACTGGGAAAAGAAATGAGAGGGATGCAGGAAAAACATGAAAATGAAGTCAGCAGCTTAGTCAAGGAAATCCAAAAAAATGCTGAAGAAAATAGCATGCTAAAAACCAGCTTAGGTCAAATGGATAAAACAGTTCAAAAAGTTATTGAGGAGAAGAATGCTTTAAAAAGCAAAATTGGCCAGATGGAAAAAGAGATAAGAAAACTCTCTGAGGAGAACAAATCCTTCAGACAAAGAATAGAATACAGAGAGATTGATGAATTTACCAGAAATCAGGAATCAATACTTCAAAACCAAAAAAAATGAAAAATTAGAAGAAAATGTGAAATATCTCATTGAAAAAACAACTGATATGGAAAATAGACTTAGGAAAGATAATTTAACAATTATTGGAATACCTGAAAGTCATGATCAGGAAAAGAGCCTTGACATCATTTTCAAAGAATTACTACAGGAAAATTGCCCTGATATTCTAGAAGCAGAGGGCAAAATAGAAATGGAGAGAATCCACTGATCCCCCAAGAAAGAGATACCAAAAAACCAACCCCTAGGAATATTATAACCAAGTTCCAGAACTCCCAAGTCAAAGAGAAAATATTACAAGCAGCCAGAAGGACACAGTTCAAATATCGTGGAGCTGCAGTCAGGATCACACAGGACTTAGCAGCAACTACATTGGAAGCTCATAGGGCTTGGAATACAATATACCGGAAGGCAAAAGAGCTTAGAATGCAGCCAAGAATGAACTACCCAGCAAGGCTGAATGTCCTCTTCCAGGGAAAAAGATGGACTTTCAATGAACCAGGGGAATTTCAAATGTTCCTTTTGGAATGGTCAGAGCTGAATAGAAGGTTTGATCTTCAGATATAGGACTCAGGTGAAGCATAGAGATTGGAGGAAAGGGGGAAAATATGAGGGACTTAATGAGGATGAACTGCATGTATTCCTGCATAGAAAAATGATATTGATAATACTCATATGAACCTTCTCAGCTAATAGAGCAGGTAGAGGGAGCTTTTATAGTTGAAGCACAGGAGAAAGCTGAATTCGAAGATAAAATATGGTGTAAAAATAGAGTCAATGGGAAAAAAGGGAAATGTAATGGGAGAAAGAAAAAGGAGAGGGGGAATAGGCCAAGATATTTCATATAATAAGATTTTTCTTTATTACAATGAGCTATTGCAATGATATGGAAGGGGAGAGGCAAGGGGGAATGAGGGAACCTTTGCTCTCATCAGAGGTGGCTATGAGAGGAAACAGCATATGTACTCAATGGGGTATAGACATCTGGAGTAAGAAGGAGGGGGGAGCAGGGGGAAGGGGTGGGGATGTGAATAAAGGAGGAGAGGATGGGCCATGTGGGGAGAGTGGTCAGTTATAACACATTTTCTTTTTTACTTCTTGCAAGGGACTGGGATTGGATGGCCTGTCCAGGACCATAGGGCCAGGTGGATTCTGGGCCTAAGGGGTGGTATGGGGGCTCAGAGCCTCTTGGCCCCAGGATCAGGGCTCTGTCTGCTGTGCCACTCAGCTACCCTACAACAGAGTCAGAGTGAAAGGAGAGAGAAAATATAGTACATGGTAGTGGAGAAATAAGAAAGGAGGGAGTTGCGATCAGCAATGGCAACGTTGGAAAAATATGGAAGTAACTTTTGCGATGGACTTACCATAAAGAATGTGATCCACCCATAACAGAGTTGTTGGTGTTGGATCAATGACTGAAACACATTTTTTGTTATTATTATTTGGGGGAGGGTGCAGGGCAAATGGGGCTGGGTGGCCTGCCTGGGGCCACATAGCAGGGTGATCTTTGGGTGCCTGAAGCCAGATTTGGACCTGGGTGCTCCTGGCTCAAGGGCCAATGCTCTGTCTGCCACCCAGCCACCCCTACTATTATTACTATTTTATTTTATTTTGGGTCTTTTTTTTTTCTTTCCTTCTTTTTGGTTTTTGCAGGGCAGTGGGGATCAGGTGGCTTGCATGTCACACGGCTGGGTGATTGTTGGGTCTATGGGGCTGGATGTGGGCTCGGGTGCTCTTGGCTCCAGGGCTGGTACTTCGTCCATTGCACCACCTGGCCATACCTACAATTATTACTATTTATTTTTTTCTCTCCCCTTTACTTTATCGCTCAAGCAAGTCTATATTCATGGGGGGAGGGGTATTTCATTTACTCTTAAACAAGACCATTTTATTAATGTAAAAAAACATTTGTACAAAAAGAGAATAAAAAAATTGAATAAAAAAATAAAATAAAATGTCAAAGAATGCTATTGTTCTATTAAATAAGAAGTATGAAGAAGTTAGAAAAACATAGAAAGATTTATATGAACTGATACAGAGAAAAGTGAATAGACTAATAGAAACATAGATTTATATACATACAATGACAACAATTAATGCTAAAAAAGGCAGCAAAACTCAGAATAATTGGATTTGTTTTAGAGAACAAATAATGAAATACATCCCCCCCCCCTTTGCAGAAACACAGGGGACTTGGAAAGCAAAATATTGCATATACTATCAGACAGGTCTATTTTTGTGAGCTGGTTTTACTTAACTGCTTTTCATTGTTACAATGATTTGATTGGAAGGGGTAGAGTTTTCAAAGAAAATAACTGGGATGCAACAAAAAAGAGCCATCAGCAAAATTTTTTAAACCTTGTTATATACTCCATATAAAAACATATTTTTTTTCCTAAACAAAAAAAGACCCAGATCCACCAGAGAAACTACTGATAATATAACAGGCAAACTGACATGACTCAAGCAAAAAGTAAGGTCTTTTTTGTTTTTTAAGATATTTGAGAACCAGATCAGAAATTATTCTAGGGTGTAGCTAGGTGGCACAGGGGATAGAGCACCGGCCTTGGAGTCAGGAGTACCTGAGTTCAAATCCAGCCTCAGACACTTAATAATTACCTAGCTTGTGTGGCCTTGGGCAAGCCACTTAACCCCACTGCCTTGAAAAAAAGAAAGAAAGAAATTATTCTGATTATATCAATCCCTGAAATACTATAGACTTCCTTAGGAACTCTCCTGGTCAATTAAAAAATTGGCCAAGAAATCAACACAGCAAAATTCAAGTGGATAAGAATACCTACTGTGGACTCCTGGCCAAAGTAACTGCCCAGTGAAAGGCAGACTGCCCAGCCCATATCTTTTCCAGTAGAAACCTGAAATACTAGCTCTAATAACAAACAAATCTAATGAGAAACTACAGCAAGTGACTTCTTCCGTTCTCATACTGCACAAAAAGTCATCCAGAAACCAATGGGCAATAAAGTAAAGGAGCCAACAACAAAGCCAGCACCACAGCACAGTTACATCAGAGGCAAATAAACCTTAGCCTCCTAGCAAGAAACATGTGCAGCCCATAGGACTCTCTCTCTCCAAAGGAAGAAAGAATGAAAGGCTTCCTTGAGCAAGCCCTGGAGAGGTCAGAAAGTGCCAGGCTGAGGATTTTGGAAATCCAGAAGAACAGCAGAGACCAGTATAGATTCAACAGTTCTCATTCCTCACACTATACTGAGATGCCATAGAGGGTCCTGTATATCCACTCCTCTGAACCAAAGATCCAGGGGAAGGGAAGAGGCCTAACCTCAGAATAGAGAGATCATCACAGGGATCCAGGAGAACTCATGTTAAAACAAGCAGAACTAAAAACCCCACCCAAAAGCATAGCCTTGACAGAGCCTTCTTCTGGCAAAGAGATAGCAAACCAAAGAGACACACCAGCATGTGTGTGTGTGTGTGTGTGTGTGTGTGTGTGTTTTGTGGATAGGTGCATACATTTCAGATGGAAAATCTCAAAAATGGTGTAATTCTATGAGCATAGATTCAAAGGAAAAATGGATTTTTCACAAATGCAATGTAAATACCTAAAAGAAATGAAGCAAGAATTTTAAAAAATGAAATTAAAGAATACATATTGCCCAGATTATGACATGTGGATGAATTGATGACTGAATTGATAATTTATGAAATTATCAAATGGGGGACCCAGTTCTTTGGGTACTCATCAGGAAAGTCCACAAGCAGCAACAGGAAATGGAGCAACAATCACACTCATTTAACGCACAGATGGTACAAGGACAAGACAATGTGGTGACAGGGGAATAGGTTGATGAAGGGGGGGAGCATGGAGAACAAAAGGGGAGAGGGAGAAAGAGAATATCATTCACATAAACATGGATAAGAATTGGTGGTGCTTAGCAGCATGGACCTGATAGAGATAAAAGAATGTTAAGAGGGGAGGGGGTTTGAGATCTCATTTTTATAGTGGATTTTTTGAGGAACAGACTAACTCCTAACTGTTCTGCTTTGGGATTAGTTCATTAACATATCAATATCATGTCAAAGTAAAACTTCAAAGTTAACATATCCTCATTACCTCAGAGTTAACAGTACCTTTTGATGTACTTCTTTTTTTTTAACATTTTAACATTTTATTTGTTTTCCAACTATATACGTAATATGTATCCATCATTTTTTGCAAGGCTCTGAATTCTTCCATTCTTCCCTCCTCCCACCACAGAAGACTGTCTGATAGTCACCACATTGTTTCTATACCATACATGATGTAAATTGAATGTATTATAAGAGTAAATACAAGAGTAAACATTAACCCCCCCCCCCCAAGAAGATGAGAAACCTCAAGAACAGAGAGAAAAATAATTGTACTTCACTCTGTGTTCAGATTTCAATGTCTCTGTCTCTGTTGCTGGGGTGAGTTGCTTTCTTTATCATAAGTCCACCAGAGAAGTTGCTTCACTATTTTTCCCACAGTCGCTATTACTAGCTGTACCTCCATTCTATTTCTCCCCTATCTCATTTATTCTATTCTCTCTCTCTCCTTTCATCCTGGTCCTGTCCAAGAGTGTTGAATCTGAGTACCCTCTCCCTCAATCTTCCCTCTCTTCTATCACCTATTCCCCCCCTTCCCCCCAATTCCCCCTCATCCTGTCCCTTTCATCCCATCCTTCTCCAGGGAAAGACAGATTTCCTCACTCTATTAAGTGTGCATGTTATTTTCTCTCTGATCCATTTCTGATGAGAATGAAGGCTCACTCATTCCCCCTTGCCTTCCCCCTTTCCACTCCATTGAAAAAAGCTTTTTCTTGACTCTTATGTGAAATTTCTTAGCTTCTTCTTCATCTCCTTTTCCTTCCTCCCAGTACTTTCCTTTATCACCCATTGACTCCATCTTTTTACTATATTATACCATTATATTCTGCTCCTTCCTATGTCCTGTCTATATATGCTCCTTCTAACAGCTCTTATAATTGAGAAAGTTCATATGAGTTATCAATGTCTTCTTCCCGTGCAGGAATATAAATAGTTCAATATCATTAAGTTCCTCATAGTTAGTCCTCCTCCACTCCCTCTATGTTTCACCAGAGTCCTGTACTTGGAGATCAAACTTTCTGTTCAGCTCTGGTTGTTTCAATAGGAAAGTTTGAAAGGCCCCTGTTTCATTGAAAATCCATCTTTTCCCCTGAAAGAGGATGTTCAGTTTTGCTGGGTAGTTGATTCTCAGTTGTAAACCAAGATCTTTTGCCTTCTGGAATATCATATTCCAATCCCTACGAGTCCTTAATATAGATGCTGCCAGATCCTGTGTAATCCTGACTATGTATGAAGACTCAGTAGTTGAATTGTTTGTTTCTGGCAGCTTTTAGAATTTTCTTTTTGATTTGGGAATTTTGGAATTTGGCTATAATATTCCTGGAAGTTTTTCTTTTGGGATCTCTTTCAGGAGGTGACTGGTGAATTCTCTTAATTTCTATTTTACCCTCTGCTTCTAGGTTCTCAGGGCAATTTTGCTGTATTATTTCTTGAAAAATGAAGTCTAGGCTCTTCCTCTGGTCATGGCTTTCAGATAGCCCAATAATTTTTAAATTATTTGTTCTGGATCTGTTTTCTAAGTCGGTTGTTTTTCCGATGATATATTTCACACTTTCTTCTAATTTTTGGCTTTTTTGGAAGAGTTTTATTTCTTCCTGATTTCTTGCAAAGTCATCAGCTTCCTTTAGTTCCCTTCTGCATGTGAAGGAGTTATTTTCTTCAGAGAGCTTTTTGATCTCCTTTTCCAGCTGGCCAATTCTGCTTTTTAAGGCATTCTTCTCCTCATTTGCCTTTTGTGTTGCTTTTTCCATTTGACTTAAACTGGTTTTTAATGTTACTTTCCTCAGTATTTTTTTGTATTTCTTTCACCAAGCTGCTGATTTGGTTTTCATGATTTATCTGCATCACTCTCATTTCTCCTCCCAATTTTTCCTCCCTTAATTGCTTTTCAAAGTTGTTTTTGAGCTCATCCATAGTCTGAGCCTATTTTCTATTTCTCTTGGAGGTTTTGGATATGGAAGCTTCAATTTTGTCATCATCTGAATATGTGTTTTGATTTTCCATGGGACTAAAGTAATTCTCTATGGTCAGATTCTTCTTTTTCTGTTGTTTACTCATTTCCTCAGCCCAATACAGCACTTCCAAGGCTTTGGTTTTTTTTTTTTTGGAACACCCCACTGGGCACTTTATTCCTCCAAGGTCTTATGCTCTCTTGCCTGTGCTTTAATATGTAGATGGACCCCCTACTTCCATTTGCCCTGGGGCTATAAGGAGGGATCCTGCTGTCTTAGTATGGAAGCCCAAACTACAATATCTGAGTGTAGGCAAACAGCAGAGTCCTACCCCAGGGAGAGCAGGGAAATCTCTGCAGACTTCCCTTACTGTCTCTGGGGATACAGTCTGCTTTCTCCAGATTCTTGCTACAGGTTTTGTGTCCATGTTCCTCACTCCACACTCATTCTGGTGTAGCAGAGTTCTCCTCACCCCCACCCCCCACCCCCCCCACCCCCACCCCAAGCTTGGTGATCTCTGGGCTGGGCTGGGCTGGGCTGGGCTGAGCTAGGCTGTGCTGGGCTGGGTTGGGCTGGGACCACAGCTTTTTTCCCTAACCTCCCCCCCCCCAAACATCTTTCCCGTGGAACTTCTAAATTATCTTGGACTGAGGAAATGTATCACTCTTTCTGTGGGTTCTGCCCCTGTAAATTTTGGCTAGAGCCATCATTTGTTTGGGGTTTTTTGCAGTTTGAAGGTAAGGAGTTCCCAGGAAATGCTTTCTTCACACCTCATCTTGGCTTGGCTTTGTACTTCTACTCTGAACCCGGTGGTCAGGAATTTGTTTAGAATTTACATATCATAGAACCAGAACCCTGACAGCAGCACTTAGATGGTTTCTGCTAATTCAGTACATGTTACCAAAATCTCAATTCTGATTATTAAATTATGTTGCTTGCATCTTTATAATGGTTGGTTTGTATGTGACTTCCAGTTTCCACTGGAACTTATATACCAAAGTAACTGGAGGGAAGAGGGCAATCAGGGAGATCAGAGCAAGATACAATTTAATAAAATCCATCAAGAGAGAGGGAGAAGTAGACATAAATGTAGACATAGATATAGATAGACATAGAAATAGACACAAAGATAGACACAGGCACAGATGCAGATACAGATACATATTCATAGATATTAATGCACACATAGATGCCAGGGTCGATGTCCTGGACAAGCACTGAAGATGAACAATGACTGAGAACAAAATCGATAAGAAGAATGAGCAGGAAGATAATCTAAGTTGTTCTGTTCCTTCCTACTACAATCCATTGTTTTAACACAAATATTCTCTTAGTGGCTCTTTATATAACTATAAACCAAGGAATACCATCTCCGAAAAGTCAATATTATCCAAAAGATGATGGAAAAGCACCTCCTAAATATGTTTGATGCAACATATTATCTGAGAGGTAGAATAAAAGGCATCATCAAGGACAAAAGGTGCTTTAAACATGTAGTGAAACTGAGATAAATTATTGAAAGTATGAGTACTGAGTTACTATCAGTCAATCAACAAGTATTTATTGAGCATCCTCTATGAATAGTTCATGGAAAAATATGGACAACTATCTCACAGAATGAGAAGGTATAAAGAGATTTTGATCTACAAAGAGTAACAAATTTGAGTCAATCTAGTAAGGCTCCATGGGACAACTGGGATGAATGAGCCACCAGTGGGGTGCTTATTCCCCCATTCCCTTCCAAACCTCATGCAGGATCCAAGCAGGACCATTGAGCATTTCCACAATGCCTGCCTAAAGATCCCAGGATCTTACCATTGGCTCTGCAGTTGTATCTTATATAAGTTGTCTCTCTCAAATAGACAGCTTCTTAAAAACAAGAACATTTCACTTTTTCTATTTGTACCCTCTGACATTTAAGCTGTTACTATGTATCAAACACTGTATTAATAAAATGCTATTTTGTTCATTTATTCTACAAATATTTATTACGTGCCTACAATGTTCAAGGAGAGTAGCATATATATATATATATACACAAATATATCCACAAAGTTATTAATATATGCACATTGTATAAACATGTATGCAAATACATATACATCTTTGTATATATACCAAGCCATTAATGAGTATTCAAAAATGTATTCACATACACATTGCATTATGTGGGTATATATATATATGTATATAAAGATAAATATAAAACCATTAATATAAATATACATAAGAGAGATGGTCTTTATCTTTAAGAAACTCACTCTACAAATTAAGGGAGAAAACTCATATATGTGAATTCAGTAGTAGACAAATTATAAGACATAGGGGATCTTTAGGCAAGTCTGGTGGAAATGCTCAGTGGTCTTGCCTGGCTCCTGCATGAAGCCTGGATGGGTTATATATGCATGCATATATACAAAGCATGTGCTCAAAAAAAGCTTATATTCTTTTGGGATGTGACAAAATAACTATTAGAAGTAATAGAATAAGCACTAAAAAATGAAAATGAGAAGAGGTTGAGATCCAGGTCTGAAGTTGGAGACTTTAAGGAACAGGTTCAGTTTGCCTGGCAAATGGAGTTCATAAAGGGGAATGGCACAAAATGTGTCTGAGAAGTACAGATTAAAAAACTGTAGGACCAGAAAGAATAGCCATATAGGTCCATCAGTGTGTCAGAGTGTAGAAGCAAAGGGGAGCTTTGGAAAAAGAGCTGGGTTCAAATCGTTCTTTGCTACATATATGCATAATCCTACACAAGGCCCATTCTCTGGGTCTCAGTTCCTCATCTGTAAAATAAAAGAGGGTAGATAATCTGGATAATCTCTAGAGTCTCTTCAGGTCTAACTCTACAGTCCTATTGAAGACAAAGATGTCTTTGACTCTAGCACAGGGTCAGGGAGATGTTCAATTGCTATTTGTTTTCTTAGAGGAGGTTGGGGAGAAGGAGAAACAGAAGGCTGAACCTTCAGCAGTCAATGGACTCACAATTTTGCTCCTGATACATTATATAGATCACTGAATCTCTCCAAGCTTTAGTTTCAGAGTAAAAGCTTTTACCTGTAAGGTCATGAAGGCTCACCAAAAAACTAGTCAAAGGGGTGGAGTGGGCCATTTAAAAGACTGGAAATTTATAATGCATTAATAAATAAAATGAAAAATTCTCCCTTCTTCTTGATTGTGGAATGAATCAGAGCTCTGTGGTATGTTTTATCCCAAGGAGGATAGAGAAAATGACTCCCTAAGATGATAACTGAACAAATAAATGCTCAACTCAGTAGATTAAAATTCACTCCAAGTGGTTGTTAGGCACATGTCAGGGAACTTGGATGTAACAAGTAATAACAATTATAAATTCATTTATTAAGGTCCGGTTTATGATGTTATTACCAAAGCTTATATGACCGCCTATTTTGTGTTAAGATATTCTGAATGAGAAGATATGAAGGAATTTTGATATACAAGGAGGAACCAATTTGATTCGATTCAGCAAGGCCCCATGAGACAACTGAGAGGAAAGAGCTGCCAGTAGGGACACTCATTCAGAGAATAGAATTTCACTTCAATAGGAAAACTATTATTCTTCATAATAAAGGCATATAAAGATCCCTGATTCTTGGATTCACTGTTCTCCCCTATGACCATAATGTATGTCAAAACTCTGTTTAATGAACTAAATTTGTTATATTTCTAACAATATCCTTAAATAAGGGATAGGGCCTGGACCCATGGTTTAAAAAACATAGGAATCTTCCAGGTGAGAAAAATCCTTCTACTAATGCAGGTTGACATTTTCCTACAAATTATTGCTTATAGAATTGAGAGGGTAAGTGATCTTCCAAGGTCCTATAGCTGGCATGTGGCATCAGTGAAACTTGAACCCAGGTCTTCCTACCTTGGAAGCTGGCACTGTATCCACTAGGCTATGCTATGTCTTAGTATAATACATAGCAAATTCAAGCTGAAGGAGGTTACAAATGATTTAAAACAAACAAGGGGCAGATCAGGGATAAGAATATGTGACCATAAATAATTCACAACCTCTTTGGTCCTCAATTTCCTCTTTTGTAAAATGAAGCCTTGTACTAAATGTTTTCTAAGGTTCCTTCAAGCTGTAACATTCTATAAAGCTCTGTGACTCTAGTTATTTCACCTTAGTTTCATTGCTTCTACCCTTTTTAAATGACCAAACTTCTAGATTACTCTTGGCATTCTTGCCTTCCTGCCTGTGTTGCCGTTGTCTTTCTTTTCACTTCCTTCTACAAAGAAGACAAGTCTATGAGAGTCAATCTTTCTAGGCCTTAAAAATATGTGTAAAAGGTGGGAAAAGAGTGTCCTCAGACATTGAGGTCCAGCCAGTGATGATATGCAGGGGAAAAAAACCAACGTGAGTAAATGCAGAATTTTTGTTCTACTGAGCACAAGGAAGTTTATAGAATCCGGCAGTTTGGAGACTCTGAGTAGTCACTGGTCCTTTCCCCTATCTCTAGGTAAGATAACATCTAACTGTTCTGAATAAATAATAATTTGTCCTGCTTTCTATGCTTAACTTCTGGAGAGGTGCCAGCATAACCATCTTCAGTCATATTTTTTTTAATTGAACATCACACCTTGGCAAGAAAAAACTTCTTTATAGGAGGCAGTGAGTGTGGTAAAAAGACAACTAGATGGATAGCCAAAAAACTTAAGTTTTAGTCCTGATTTTGCCATGGGATTATTGAGCAGAATGACATTGATTAAGTCGTCCAAAGTGGGCCTAAATTTCTATAATGAGAAAATAAAGGGCCTGGACTAGATGATATTTAGGTCCCTTCCAACCATGACATGTTATAAATGTTATTTAACCTAAGTCAAACATATTGTCACATAATCAGTTCTGCAAGTAAAACAGAAGGGCTTACAAAGTTGTCTCTAGTGGGGTAAGAGATCTGGAACAAATTACATTGTGTGGTCCTTCTTCCTCAATTATTTTATACTAGTGAAATCAAGTTAAAAAACTAATACCAAAGAAAAGCTTAAAGTCAAAAAAGGGCAACATGAAACCTTTGGTTGGGGTCAGGACAGAGGTGTGTGACAAAAAAGAGGTTATACTAGGTGATTTTGATGGGATAAGTAGACCAAGGGCTGAATTTACATGTAGGTACCTCAGGTATTTTTTTTTTAGCACCAACTGTTCACTGGATAGCACCAGTAATTTTTACTAAATGGCTCTTAAATTACTTTGAAACCTAAGGAACAGATATTTAAAAGATCCTTCTAATTAAGACTCTCCCTCCAACTTTCGTACTTCAATCAGAATTATTCCAATTAAGTCTTTTCTCATCCCTAAATACCCTACCTTATTAGAGGGAGGTTCTCTTTCCTTGAAATTTCTGTCACCTGCATCATCAATGAGGAAAGATAAACTCTGCAAGCAGTTCAATCCTCACCTTTGATACATCAGTGTCTGTGATTTTAATCTTGTGGGTACTGCTTCTAAAAGAGAGGATCACAATCCATCTCCTAATGATTCTCATCCCATTTGATTATTATCCTTGTCTCTCATAAATCCTTCCATTCAATATATTGGGGAACATCCTCTCTAGGCATTGGTACTGTGGCTATCAATAGAACATTTGAGCTACCCACTGGTTATACCCCACTCTCACTGAATAACAAACCTCATTTCCTCCTTTTGCAGTCATATACATCTATCCTTTCCAACACAGAATTGCAATTCGTTATTTGTAATGCTTTGCAGAATACTCAAACCCAGTATGAGCCTCTTTTTGGCCTTCAGGTAAACCCTTTAAATTCTTCAAAGACAACTGTCTTTCATGACTCCAAGAGATACAGCAGAACATTGATTTTTTTTTTAGGGAGAATCTTGGCATCGTTATCAACCCTGGCCCTTAGCAAGGTTTTTTGGTTTATGTTTTTTTATTTTTTTTTTTAAGTCAGGCATTGGATCAGTCTGGACTCAGTCCCAGACAAGGGGATAAGACTACAGGGTCTATAGCTCTGATTCGTGTCTGCTGTTTTTCTTCTTATTTTAGGTGGTCAGGGAAGTTTAACTTAGCCCACATCCAGATGGTCTAAACTTCTACTGTCACCATCCAGCGGCTTCCCACGCAAAGCTCCTACCTGCTCCTCCTTCCTCCTCCTACAAGGTAAGAAGAGCTTCCTCACTTGGGCTTTGGCTCTCTTAGTATTACATCCCACCTCGGGTGGAAGTAGTGGCCCCTGAGAGAACTCTTCTCGTAGTTCTCCTCTGCCACCTGGGGCGATGGGGGGAGGAGGAGGAGTAAGGTAGAGTGGTTTCCAGACCTCTTTCCCCAGTGACAAATGTTTTAATTAAGCCCCGGTGGTGTGCGTGGCTGTGGTTCCACTGTCAGGGCTAGGGAGCCGTAGCTGAAACTGCATTGCCCTCTAGTGCTTTGCTGTGTCAGGACAGGACTGCTCTCCCCTTCTTGATGTCACTGCCATGCAGAGCCAGCCCAGCAGCACATTGAAGGCTGCCTGCAGACCCTCCTCGCAGCTCCACCGAGCCAGGCGCCGCCGCCACTGCCGCCGCTCCCTGCAGACCCGCAGAGGGCAGGGGGGAGAGAACACGGAGCGCCCCTCCCCTGCGCCAGTTCCAGTCCCTATTCCCTCCACCGCCCCCTCCCCAGCCACAGCTCCTGGTTTGCCTGACGTGGACAATTAAACTTGAAGCTACCTCTTCCCTCTCTTCTCCTTTTGACAGGCTTCCGAAGATTGTGAACGGGCAAGGAGGGACTCGCTCGCTACCGTCTGCTCTGGGAGATGCCTGCCCGGGAGGCGAGCGACTCCTGCCCAGTAGTGACGGCTGAGGTGGAGGGAAAGTTTCAACAGAGCTGAGGTACTTCGTGTGCTGCCCTTGAAGCCTCATTACTCCCCCTCCCCCCGGCTATGGAGGGTGGGCTTTAAAATGAATCCCCATCTGGACGTGAACCACAACATATCTGCACCTGCCTATTGGGAAGAAGCGAGTGGCGGAAACCTCACTGGTCCCAATCAGACGTCCAGCAATTCCACTCCTCCTGAGCTGGATATCAGGAGGGCCATTTCTGTGGGCATTGTGCTAGGCGCCTTCATCCTCTTTGCCATCGTGGGCAACATCCTGGTGATCCTCTCTGTGGCATGCAACCGTCACCTGCGGACACCCACCAACTACTTCATAGTTAATCTAGCCATTGCAGACCTGCTGCTGAGTTTCACAGTCCTGCCTTTCTCTGCTGCCCTTGAAGTGCTTGGCTACTGGGTGCTAGGGAGAATATTTTGTGATATTTGGGCTGCAGTGGACGTGCTGTGCTGCACAGCATCCATCCTGAGTCTCTGCGCCATCTCTATCGATAGATATATAGGGGTCCGCTACTCTCTCCAGTATCCAACACTGGTCACCAGGAAAAAGGCCATCCTGGCCCTACTCAGTGTGTGGGTGTTGTCCATGGTGATCTCCATTGGCCCTCTCCTTGGGTGGAAGGAGCCTGCGCCTAAGGATGAGAAGGAGTGTGGTGTCACTGAAGAGCCCTTTTACGCTCTCTTCTCCTCCTTGGGCTCCTTTTACATCCCGCTTGCTGTCATCCTAGTGATGTATTGCCGAGTCTACATCGTGGCCAAAAGGACCACCAAGAACCTGGAAGCGGGAGTCATGAAGGAGATGTCCAACTCCAAGGAGCTGACTTTGCGAATCCACTCCAAGAACTTTCATGAGGATGCCCTCAATAGTACCAGGGCCAAGGGCCACAATCCTAGAAACTCAATAGCTGTCAAACTTTTTAAGTTCTCCAGAGAAAAGAAGGCAGCCAAGACCTTGGGCATTGTGGTTGGCATGTTTATTTTATGCTGGCTTCCATTCTTCATTATTCTACCACTTGGTAAGTTGGGGACCAGAAGGGGAATTGGGGAAATTCTGAAGTGGCCATGGTACAATGGAATGAGAACTAAGCTTGAATTTGGAGATAGTGGGTCTGGGTTCAAATCCTAGCCCTGATACTTTTCTTCTATGAACTTGGACAAGTCACTTAGCTCCTCTGAGTCTCAGTGTCTTCATCTGTAAAATTAAGAATATGAGCTACATAACCTCTGAGGTCTCTTAAAGCCCTAAGTCTTTGGTACTATGGTCTGATGGTGGTAGAGGTGATGGTAGAGGCAATCATGATGATGTTATAAGCTATTTAATGCAGTACATTCCTTTTTTGGTCTGATTTGATTTCCAGTGCAAGGGCTTTGCAGATGGGAGGCTTGCTAGGAACCAGTGCAGGTGTTAGTTAAACACACTAGTTCCTTGCCACTTAAAATAGACACAGGAAAATCAAGTAGAGTGAATGAGTCACTTGGCATTCTCAGTTTAATAATTAAAAAGGACAGCTCAAACATCACACAGAAATCATTTTGGTAGTAATGATGTGTTGGCTAGAACAGCGTCACTAATGCTGCATACAAAATAATTTGTTGGTGACTGCAGAAAAAGACGGTTGGAGAAGAGTAGAGAGGCAGCTCTTGCAGGGAGGAAAAATGCAGTTTTCATTCAAAGACTCCTGCCCAGATTTGGGTTCCTGTAAAGCCTGCCAGTGAAGGCTTTCTCCTCTCATGGCTGATTTGGTCCTTCTGTATTGCTGGGTGGTTGGGAGGGGGCAATTTATTATCAGTTCTTAAGGCATTTTACAAATGCCTTGGTCTGAAATTCTTTCTTGTTAACTGACGAGTGAACTATGAAAGGGATAGAAAATGACTAAGACTGGAGGTTTATTTACAGTTTTCACCCAGAAATTTTTCCTAATTGGCAATTGATGGAATTAACATAAACTTTTCCTTTGCTTTCTGCCCCTATACAGGCAATAATATCAATAGGCCTAAATAGAAGTGAGCTGTTTAACTAAAATATTGTCTGGGTTTCCTTTTGCTTATCACTTCCACAAATAGGATGTCCAAAGACAATCCATGTTTCTTGTAAGATATGTGTTCTCTGAAAGCCCAGGCCACAGTAAAGCAGTAATCCTGCATCAAGAGTTGTGAAATACAGTCCACATGGCATCTGAAACCATATTCTGAGTATCTTGTCTCATAGTCCTAGAGGAAGTCACATACCATGGCAGGAAGCAAATGTGCATTTCACTGGGCTCTGCTATTTCCATAAGCAGAGACAGAACCTGAGTATATTATGGATCACAGAAGACATTAGAGTAAAGTTGCAATTAACAGAACCCAACTATATTTGATAAGAACATGTTATGAATTTTGCATTTGAGAAAAATAAGCTGACAAGAAAGCAAGTTGCTTTCAGGTATTAAGCATATGTATGTAATATATATATATATATGTATATATATATATATACGTATATATAAAACATGCATGTATAGATATATCTTCCAGGGCATTTCCACTGCATTATGAACAATTATTTATACCACAAACTATGCATTTTGAAGCAATTCACTTCTCTCTGGCAAGTTTATTTACAAAATTGAAGAGTTGAACTATATCAGGGGTTCTTAACATGGGGTTCTATGAATTTAGTTTTTTTAATGTTTTGAAAACTGCATTTCAATGGAATTGCTTTCCTTTGTATTTTATTTTATGCTTTTATTAACATTATTTTGATCAGAACTCCCCATGTTTCATCCAACTGCCAAAGCTATCCATGTCATAAAAATGATTCCTAGACTAGATAATCTCCAAGATCCCTTCCATGTTCTATATCCTGGAACCATCCTAGCCTCCTATCTATAGTTCTGTTCAATGAGAATTCAAACACAGAATGATGAACTTCAAGTCATCATACAAGATCCTCATCAGAAAAGGTTCACTGCCTGGTAGTACTTAATAACAAAGGAGCAATGAGTAATACTTTTAGGAAAGATTTTCAACAATAAGAGTTGAATCCAAATTCAAGTTATCATAAGTCAACTAGAAAATAGCATTACCCATCACACCATTTTCCAAGTATTAGAAACTTGAGATTTGACTGTGCAACATGGCATATGAAAACTACTCTGGATTTGGAATCAAAGGATCAGGGTTTGAATTACATCTCTGTAATGAATGCCATTTCATGAGTTACTTGACCTCAGTTAATTCATCTGTAAAGTTTGGATCTCTAAACCCTTTTATCATCAGATTCTATGATACTAAGCCCATGAATGGTATGAAGGGCCCTTAGTGGAGTTTAACAGAATGATAGGAATACTAACATGAAAATAAGAATTTTTGTATCCAAACCCAGGTTCACCTCTTGCTATCCCTGCCTGTCCCCTTACCATCCCTTCCTAGCCTATCTCCTACCTTGCCACTCACTCTCTTCCTCCCATACTATCTCTACCCTTTCCTATTACATGCTCCCTAATTGCAGCTCTTGCCTTTCCTTCTCTTCTTGTCTTTTTATTCCCTTCATGATATAGTAAATACCTTGGAATAGGCCAGGAGACCCTGAAACAGCTAGGACAGGAGTATCAATCAGTAAAGGAAACTGATCTTTTGAAATCCAGGAGCACTGCAATAGCATAATGAAGAAGCCTAGCAGTAAACATCGCTGATCCAAGAAGGAGAATAAAAAGAGCTCTAGCCCAAGAACTTGAGGCAGAGGTTCTAGTCTTGAAACTGGGCCAACTAAGCAGGTTATTTCACTTAACCCCTATGGACCTGAGATTCTTCACCTAAGATCCTTTAATTCTAAGTAAATGAAAGCATAAAAGCTGCCAGACCTCTGATCTCTGGTGAAAGTCAATATCACACACACATACACACACACACACACACACACACACACACACACACACACACACATACACACAGCACTACCACCCATCCTCTTCTCTTTCCCAAGAACTACCTACTTCAAGAACTCTTGTCTTCTTTCCCTCTCTTCCTCCTTCACTGGGATGCCTTTCTAAAAGGTTTGTTGCCCTAATATATCAGGGCCTTTGCATATGCACAATAGAAAGAGAGATGTACTGAACACCCTGAAGAAATTCAATCTCATTCTTATCTCTTTTCCAGTCTGGGAAAGCTTCCTGATCACCCACATTGTGGTTGCATAAGGACCTTCTGACAGTAGAACCTTGTGAAAGGGATCCAAAGACCTGAGTTCAGTTCCTGGTTCTTCTACTTATTAGTTCTTCTATATTTCCCAAAGGCCTTGGTCAAGTCCCTTTGTACCTCTGCAGTTCATTTTTTTAATTTATAAAAGGGATTCATTCAAATGACCTCAAAGGTCTCTTCTGACTGGGAGGCCTATGAGCCATCAATTGGGTGACCTTTGCCAGGGAACCATTCTGATTCTCAATTTCTTCATTTGTAAAAGGGGAAAATAAACCTACTTCACAGAGCTATTGTGAGGAAAATAATTTATAAGACTTCAAGTATCATAAATGTGAGGTATTATTGGTATTGTATTGGAATGTATAGTATTACATTGGAATTTATGTCCTGCTCCCAAACTAAATGACCATTTCCTTCTTATTTAGAAATGCTACTTCTTACCAGAGATATCATAAAAGGACAGTTTGGGGTGGGGGTAAGGTGATGCACACTTAGGAGGTAAATTGGAATTGGATGGGACTGTTGAGGTGAAGGGAGCATAGAGAAAGTCAGCTTTTTTCCCAGGAAAAGGAAATGTTGGATTTAAATTTCTTCTGGATCCAATAACAATCAAGCAAAGAGTAACAGTTGGGCTTAGCATACTTAGAATCCTGAGTTGAGAATATTAATCATAATCTGCTTTAGATTTAGATGCCTTTCCATTTTAATAAGACCTGTAATTTCAATGTAGGGAAATCCCAGTGAGGAAACTTCCTGTACTACTGCAGATTGGTATCTTCTCTGAAACCTATAGTCTTAGACATTTACTTGGCACAATGAGAAATTGAGGGACTTGTCCAGGGTCACATTACCACCAAGATTGGAATCCAAGTCTTCTCTACTCTGAGGCGAGCCCTCTACTCATCACCCCAAGCTGTCTCTCAATCCAAACAGGTTTTACCATCATATGCTCTCAATTAGGAAAGAGTAGCATTTGGCAAAAATGAAGGTTTTTAGGGTAAGCAGGTAGAAGTTACTTCAAATTCAACATAGACTCACAGGTGCCTGGGTACAACAAGATTTCCATATTTGTGTTTGTTATTTCTATGAGAGAGAGGAGAGAGTTTCCCCTAGAGGGAAAGGGAAAACAACAAACCCCACAGTGGGGTTCTGCTCAGGACCTTGATTGTTTTCTCTCTCCCTTGTTTTTATTTCAAGGAGCAGGAGCCAGCTTGCAGACAGGGCTCCATTTCTCTGCTCCTACTGTGCTCTACCTGTAATCCACACAGCCCCTTATTTCCTTTCTCCTCAATATTCTCCAGTGTGGCCCCAAACAAAAGCAGACCAGAAAGGGGAGCGGACTCCAGAACAAGAAAAAGACCCAAACAAGGATAGAGAGGGAGGGGGGGGGGGGGGAGGGGAGAGTGGGAGAGAGGAGAGAGAGAGAGAGAGAGAGAGAGAGAGAGATAGAGAGAGAGAACCCAATAACCCAAACATAATATAAGGAAATTTATATTTGAGGGGTTGGTTGTTGGCAAGATGTCTAAAAGAATCATCAGCTGCTTGGCATTATAATTAAGGCCCTGATTCTCCCACTACTGTGAATGCTTGGTCAGAGCCTGGAGAAACAGTGATGCACAATGCAGTGGGGAGCATTAGGAAGTAACCAAGCAGCCAACTGGTAGCTGGGCTTGGTGAGTTGTTTAGAAAACACTGGAATCTTGCCTCACTCCAAATCACTCTTCCTTCTTTTAAAATGCTGAAAGGCACCAGGAAGCTATTAAACAACAACTGCCTTCCTCTCTTGAATAAATGAAGGTCAATTTCAAAAGAATAATTGTGTTCCCTATAGCTTTGGAACCAAATAGCGATCCCTCACCATTGATTTTTCCAACTCTCTCATTCAAATACTGGTTTTATGATTTTCCACCTCTAGGACATGTGAAAGAAAAAAAATCCCTCTTCAGACAAGTCCCTCAGCTTCTAACTCACAGAATGGTTCATTTATACGATAGGATGTGGAGGACAAGGCCTGGGAATGGGTATAATGGAGTAAGCATGAAGAGTGTCAATTAAGGATTTATTTATGGAGAAGAAAAAACTTCCCCCCAATAAGATTTCTGCTTCTTTTGACCTTTTTACCCAACCATTTCTGTAATAATGAAAGATGCTGGTCAATCCCGAATACTCCTATTACAAAAATGGATTTTGTATTCCTATTTCAGAACCCTGATCTTCCTTACTAAAGGGAGGATTGAAAAAAATTGGTGTACCATGAAGGAAAGAAGCATTTATTAAGGAGCAGGAACCATTTCAGGGAGTGCTTAGTGAAGAGGAGGGAGATACAAATAGAAAAGGAAGACAGTCCTTGCTCTCAAGGGGCTCTCATTATAAAAACAGGGAGACAACACAAATATTAAGAAGTTTCATCTGGAAAGCATATGGAAAGGTCCCATTCTTAGGGAGTAGAGACAAAGCAGGTTAATTTGGTATCACTTCTATTATAAAACCATGCCCCTTTCTGATGCCAGATCTTTTGATAATATCAAGAACTTTAGTGACCTAAGCTTTCTTATTTTGAGTCTTCAGCCACTGTGACTGTGGAAGAGGACAGAGCTGCAGCATCTGCAAAGGCAGTTGCCAGGTCACATTTCCACAATAGTTACTCCCTCAGATGATGGTTATAGGGGGCCAGCTGGAAGCAGTGCTGCTGGCATTGGAATCCATCTATGGAAATCCTATCTGCCCTTTGGCTCAGTCTTAGGATTTCTCAAACCAGTTCTCTGCAGTTATTACCAACCATATATAAGTGAGCCACAAGGACACATTCCAGAAAGTCACAGCAAAGTAAGTGACATAGGTCCACATCCTCTTTCAGGGCATATCATTGGCAACTCTATGGACATTTTTGGCTTGGCTTTAGGTCAAGACACTAGAAATGGATGTAGCCACTACCCAAGTTGATTAGGTACAATGTGAAGCCAAGGAAATGTTGGGAGACTTGGATGAAGGTATCCTGTAAAAAACTGGGGAAAGAGATTCATAATTTGTTACACTATACAGAGAGTCTGTGAGCAGATTGCATCTAGTTAATCACCTTTATGGAACTGAAATCCTTCCCAGCCTAAGATCTCACATGCCAGTCTGCATGGGAAATAAAGGAATGCCTGAAAACAAAGGTTTGTGAGAAGGAAAAACACTCTTTAAATAAAAACCCATTTCTTTAAAAGGCTTGGCAGATACCGCTCCTAAGTATTTAAAAATCTTCCTGATGGACATTAATAGATCAATCGCTTGATCAAGCCAGGAGAGGAGGAGGAGGAATCCTAACCCTGAAGATTTTTGGAAGGAAATACCTCTTTGAGGATGGAAATAGGGTCAACTGCTAAACCCAGAATCCTAAGTGTTCATAGGATCATCATAAGGATAGAGAGGAAAAGGATTTTAGAAAACATCTAATCCAACCATCTCATTTTATAACTAAGGAAACTGAGGCCCTTACTATCTCTGACTTCCTCAAAATCTCATAGGTACTAATAGAGGCAAGATCCAATCCAGATTTTCTGACTCCATGTTCAGTTCTTTCTATTGCACCTGATTTTCACTCAGAATCAGTCTTTATGTTTCCAAATGGTCGTGCCATTCTTACATCCAACAACAAGATCATTCCATGATTTTCTTCCCTAGGCATTCTTCCTAGCATATAAAATATACCTCAACAAACACACACTGGGTCCAATGAACATTTTACCCTAGCACTTGTGTGTACCAGTTACTATCACTCCCTACTTAATTGTTTAAACTCTAATAATCATTATATTCAGGTTTAGTCCCACTTGATTTACCATCAGGATAGAGTGAAAGAATTGGGATAAACACAGACAAAAAAATGTGCTTACTAAAGAATATGATCATAGAGGTTCTGGCATACAAATTCAACCCACTGGTATAACTTTTACTGCTACTTCCTTCTCTTCTTTCTATGACTTGACTTTTTTGGCTCCAGGTCCATTTACCTGTGCTACTAAGTATACTACAAGATACAAAGCTATCTCCCTTGGATAAAGCTCCTAAGTCTGAGATGATTGGCATATACCCTCCTTAGTTAAATCCACTCTGAATTACTCCATGACAGCCCTGTCATAGCCCCTCCTTTGTTGATCTACTCCATCACCCCTAGGGGAGTAGTCTTTTCCAAGAATCTCTTTTAATTTTATGATATTCTGGTAGTCTATATATATAGTGATCTCCACCCACCAAGAAGGGAAACTCATTTTATCAAGGATTCACATTTTCTAAAGAGAGATCTGATAAATATTACTCAAAGAGACAGGAGGGGAGTGGCATAATAGACTCATTGTAATACAACTTACTGAAGCAGAGTGTTTGGCATAATGTGGGCTAGCTTGGCTTTGATCCAGTGGGAAAAATCAGAAAGATCTTGGTAGATTATTTCACCTCTGACAGTATTGTATCATAAAGTTGGAGGAGAACATTATAGCAGAAGAGAAAGAACCCAAGGCATGCCTTCCAAACATAGTATGGCAACCAACTTTTAGGACTTGTGACCTGTTTGCATGCCCCCTCCCCCTCCTGTTGCTAAGGAGAATCTACCTCATGAAGGTCATCATCAAATACCTTATCTAAGGCAGCAAGACATGAGTTCAAATCCTTCCTCAGGTACTTATTTAGTTATGTAAGTAGGCAAGCCGTTTAATCTTTCTCAGCATCTGTTTCCCCGTATGTAAAATAAGGATAATAATAGCATTTATCTCATAGGGCTGTTGTAAAGATCTAATGAGATTTTGCAAAGCAATTTGCAAAATATATAAAATAGATGACTAAATCTAACCTCTGATTTTGTCAGGTTCCCCTTCCCCACAGACTTCAGTCAACAATTGCCCACTTCATACATGGTAAAGGCATGGTCCATCTTGTCATAAATTAACATTAATTGGCAGATGAATGAATTGATGTATAAATACATGAGTTATCACTGTTATTATCATAATCATCAAATATTATATTAATCTGTGATCCAGAGTTGGGAGGGATTTAAAGGCCAACTCTCTCATTTTATAGATGCAGAAACTGAGACCCATAGAAGTTATGTGATTTGTCTAGGATCATACCAGTAGTAGATGGCAAAGCCAACCATCATACTCTCCCCACTCTCACAATGACAAAAGCCAGAACACAGTCACCAATATACCCATACCCACAATATACCAGACGTAAGGAATGCTGCTTCTGAGCAGTTGCCAAGACCTATTCAGAATGAATTGAATTCTTCTTCCAAATGGCAGCCCTTCAGTACTTGAAGACTGCTAACATATTTGCTCTTCCACAACCTCTCTGAGTCTTCTCTTCTCCTAAACATCTCCATTTTTTTTCAATCAGTCCCTCAATACTTTCAGATTGCAATCATGCATACCCATCTACAACCACAAAGCTCCTTTTCCTAAACATCCCCAGTTCTTTCAATCAATTCTTAAGTAACAAAAACTCCAGGGTCTTCACCATCCTGAATGTCCTCCTCTGAATGATCTATACCTTATTAGTGCTCTTCCTAAATGGTGGCTCCCCAAAGTGAACACTCCAGTATGATCTGACTAGGTCTGAGGACAGCATAATTACCAACTCTTTATTCCTAAAAGTTCTGCCTCTATTAATGTAGCCTAAAATCTAATTCACTGTCTTGACTATCATACTACTTGCTACCCCCTAAAACTCACAGATTATGATGAGATAAACTGCTGTCTCTCCATGCCTTCTCTGTCTTGTATTTGTCATTTTCTGTTTTCAATGTAATCTAAGACTTTATCTTTATCTCCATTAAATTTTACCTTATTCAATTCAGTGCAATGTTCTAGTTTATTAAGATTTCTTTGAGCCTTAACTCTTGTCAACCAGTGTGTTTGGCAGTCTGTAAATTTGATGAATATAGCATTTATGCCTTTATCAATGACATTGGTAAAAAACAAAACAAAAAACCAAACAGAACAGCAACGTGGATATGTATGTGTGTGTGTGTATATGCATGCTTGTGTGTGCATGCATTTCACTATAACTTTGGAATTGATATAAATATCATTTTCAATTCCATCTAATTGTTTTATCCTAAAACAGATGAATCCTAAAACAATTAGGAAGCACCCACCCTTAGAATATAGGACTCACATAAATGTTTTTATTATTATCCCTTCATTTCCCCCTACCCTTTAGTCCACATAGCTCTTTCTTTTCTTAGGATTATAGAAGTAACTCTATCAAATGTTTTGCTAAAATCTAGGCAAATTCCACCAACAGTTTTTTTTTAATTTACCAGTTTAGTAACCCAGTCAAAAAAAAAAGAAAAAGAAGAAAGAGGACAAAATTGATCTGAAATTATATCTTGTTGCTAAAGCCATATTGGTTTTCTGATATCTCTACTACCTTTTCAAGCTATTCACTAACCATTTACTTTAGTTTAGCAAATCCCCAGTACTTAATATAGTGCAGACACATAGTAGGCAATTAATAAATGTTTATTGATTGATTGCTTTAAAATATTCTCTAAAATTTTTCCAGAAATTGAAGTCAATCTAATTCAATTTAACAAACATATACGAAGTTCCTGCTATGTTTAAGAAATTGTGTGGAGCACTAAGGATAATGACAAAGATGAAAATGTTCCTGCCCTCAAGGAATTTACAGTCTCCTTAGTTTACAATTTATAGGTTTTATTCTATTCCTATTTCTGAAAAGCAAAACATTTTTCTCTTTTTCAACCTTGCTATTCTCCACAATCTTTCAAAGTTCATTAATAGTGGTTCACCATCTGCCAGAACTGCCAGTTCTTTCGGCATCTGAGAACTTATCATAAAGATGTTCTATAGAGAATTTTTCTCTTTTAGCCATATTTATTCTGTCCTTTTCCAGGTCAGAGATCATTCACTTTGGCAGGGGGGGGGAAGCAAAATAAGAGACTTTCTGACTTTTCTTTGTCCACCCTCAGCAGTATCTTATCTCTTATGTGATCTTCTTGTTTTTCCACAATATAACTTTTTAAAAATGCTTTTTTGTTGTCATTAATGTTTCTGACTAACCTCAACTCATTTTGAGATTTAAAACTCTTGATATCAGCCTTACAAAGACATATCATTTCTTATTTCTATTATCTGTTTTTGCTTCCATCTTCCATGTGTTTCTTTTTTAAATCTAAATCTGTTAGTAAAGTTCTCATGCATCTACATCAGTTTTTTGGACAATTTTTTATCCCACATTGAAATTATTTCTCCTTATAGCTTAAAAATTTCATTTCTGAGAGTTTCCTCTCCTTCCTGTAATGACATCCCTCTTTGGAATTGTAGTACATGAAATGGTACTCATTCTTTTTTAATATATGCTTTACTATAATTTCTGATGTATGTCAGACTAAACCTAGGTTTTCTTTCTTTCTTTATCACAAGCTTTATGAACTAGTAGTCAAGTCTTCCCAAGGTTCTCAAGTTTCTCAGCAATAAATTCCTTCCTATTTGTGAGAATTAAGTCCAGAAAAGAGTTTCCCCAGTTTATTTCTCCAGCTTTATTATATTACTGAGCACTGCACTAGGAGGTAACCAAGAAGTGGACATAAAACACTACCTCATGAAGCTTTCAGTCCAATAGGAAGATAAGACACTAGCACCCTGATGGAGGATCACAGTAGGGATAGGATCTGCTCTGATGGATGAAGTGAAGCTAATTGATGGCAAAGGGAAGGCAGAGAGCGTCTCACTTATATTGCTTCTGTTTTTCACTACCAAAGAGATCAATCTCTGACTTGGAAAGAACAGGGATAAATATGGTTAAAAGATAATTTGTATCCAAGATAAGAAACAAATTTTTAAGAAAATATCTTAGTGATGAGTTCAAGTCCCAAGGACCAGATGAGTATTAGCTCAGGTGCTGAAAGAACTAGCAGGTGTCTGTGGTGAGCCACTATCAATGAATTTGAAAGATTGGGGATAACAGCAGGATTGGAAAAGGACAAATATCTGTTTTTCAAAAGGGGAACTGTAGACCAACAAACATCTACTGCAATATCCAACATTATATGAAAATGCACCAGAAAGGTACAATAAAAAAAATCATAGTATTTTGGTAAGTCAGCAGAGTGAATGCCAACTCGATAATCAGGAAAGGCTTCCTGAAAGAGCTGGCTTTAAAGGCTGAGTAGAAATTTTAAAGTTTGGGGAAAGAGTAAAAAAGACATTCCAGGGATAAGTAATAATGTAGGCAAGCACTCAAAGAGATGGGACAAATAATTGCATTTTACTGGAGCAGAGAGTGCAAGGAAGTGAGTGATATAAAGTAAAGCTCTAATATTCAGGTTGACTAGATTTTTGAATAGCCTTGAATGTCAAGCAGAACAATTCAAATTTTATTTGTACAGCAATAGGGAGCCATCTAAGACTTTAAGGGGAATAGTCAGATTTATGCATAAGAAAGAACATTCTTATGATGTATGAAAGATGGATAGGAAGAGGGGAAGAGTAGAATTGGAGAAACCATTTTTTTAAAAAAAGAATAATGTAATAGTATAGGTGAGCTATAATGAGGAGGTAAAACTGAATAGAGAAGAGGAAGTGAATCCTAAGGATATTTTAGAGATGGAATTGATGAGAAACTAATTGGATTTGAGAAATGAGAGAGGAAAAGAGTCACAGATAAAAAATAAAACATGGTATAGGAAAAGCTACTGAAGGAAGAAGCAAGAATACTGAATTTGAAATCAGTGGACTTGGATTCAAATCCCAATTCTGCTCCTCACTACCTGGATGACAATGGGAAAGTCACTTAATATCTAGAAGTCTCAGGTTCCTTATCTATAAAATTGTAGTCTTAAATAAAAAGAGCTTCAAAGTACCTTCCATCTCTAAGTTCTAGATCTTATATCCTGTAGACTAATAGTATCAAAACTCAAATAGAAATGGGAGTCACTAAAACCTAGGGAAAAATTCTCTGTAGGAATCATATTGATTTAGAAAATCATATGTTAGCATTATCTCCCTTTTAAAACATTTTTTATTTACTAACTCTTCTGCTGGAGGTAATTGACTGTGTAGATCTGAAAGTAGAACTGGCAAATCAGATTTGGTAATTATTTAATATCTGCATATGGGGCAGCTAAGTGATACAATGGATAGAATAGTGGACTTAGAGTCAAGAAGGCTGATCTTTATGAGTTTAAATCTGACTTCAGACATTTTAATTTTTTTACTCTGTGCAAGTCACTTAACCCTGTTTGCTCTAGTTCCTCGTCTATAAAATGAGTTGGAGAAGGAAATGGCAAATCACTCCAGCATTTTTGCCAAGAAAACCCCAAATGGAGTCATGAAGATTAGATATGACAGAAGCAACTGCACATCAACAGCAACAAAAAAATTTGCATATTTGCAATGAGATTACAAAAGTTGGAGAGAAGAAGAGAGGAGGAGAGGAGATAGAGCCAAGAGCAAACCTTTAAAAAGGTTTAAGGGTTTAGGTCAAAGATAAGGAGATAAGAAAATGATCCATTAAAGGAGAATCAGGAGAATGTGATGTCTTTAAGCCAAGGAAGGAGATAATGTCTAGGAAAAGATGGTTTATAGTGACAAAAGCCACATAAAAGTCATGGCAGATGGGAACTGAAAAAAATGGATGTGGCAATTTGGAGGTGACCTTTAAAAGAGAAAAATGGAAAGCAGTTTAATCATACTTGTAGATTACTTGGAGCAGAACCTCGACTACAGTAAATTGAGGCAAGAACTTGTAACAGATAATAAGCAAGTTTTCAGGAAGTTTGGCAGTAAAGCATAGGGGAGAAATGGGATAATAGATTACATAAGCATCAAAGGAAATTTGTGTTTGTTTTAGGACTGGGGAGATCTGAATATGTTTGTAAGCATTTTAACACACAAGATGGGCAGCTGGGTGATACAGTAAAGAGAGCACCAACCCTGAAGTCAGGAGAACCAGAGTTCAAATCTGGCCTCAGATACTTAATACTGGCCCTGGGGACATCACTTAACGTCAATTGCCTAGGGGGAAAAAAAAGACACAAGAAGGGAAATTGAAGATTCACATGAGAGGGGAAGAGTGTACTAGAGCAGGGTCCTAGAAAAGGTAGATGGTCAAGAGACTAAGAATGCAGAATGATCAGCCTTTGTGAATATTAAGGATAGCTTTTGTGACTAGAGAAAGGAAGAGAATAGATGAGGGTGCTCTTCTCTTCTAAGGAGAGAGGAGAGGAGCTGCTGATGCTTCTAAGGGGAGATTTCAGGGAAGTGAGAGACTAGGTCCTCTACCTTAAGAGTATGCATTAGCGTAGAAGGGTTGCTTAGTAGCAGCAAAGGCTCATTTGAGCTTATGAACCAAGAATTTGAAATACAAAGGTCAGGGTGCATTCCTGAGTGACACTCGTTTATTCAACAAACATTAAGTACCTACTATGGTGTAGGTACAGTCTTAGACACTGGGAATACAGAGATAAAAATGAAAGTGATCCCTGACTTTGAGCTCAAATAATGTGTACACATTTAAGTTAAATATACAATATAGATGAAGAATACAAAGCACAGGGCTGGAGGGGGCATGGAAGGGGGGTGGTGAATCAATGTGAGAATCCTGTAGGAAGTGGAATTTAATCTGCACTTTGAAAGGAGCTAGGGATTCTATGAGATGGTGAGGAGAAAGACCTTTCCAGACTTGGAAAGCATCCCATATAATGCATGGCAGCTGGATATGAAGCATCATATACAAAGTCCATCGCGTAAACCAGTTTAACTGTAATATAGAGTGTGAAGAATAACAAAGCATACAATAAACCAGGAGAGTTAGGCTGAAGACAGAGTGTACAGGGTTGCCAAATATAGAAACATATTTTATCCTCTAGACAATGGAATCATACTTCTAACAATCAACAAGCAATTAAGTGGCACAAAGGATAACTCATCAAATCTGGAGTCAGGAAACCTGAAATCAAATCTGACCTCAGATACTCATTAGCTGTGTGACCTTGGGCAAATCATTTAACCCTATCTCAGTTTCCTCATCTGTAAAATGAGCTGGAAAAGAAAATGGCAAATCAATCCAGTTTCTTTGCCAAGAAAGCCCCAAATGAGATTATGAAGAGTCAGACACAACTGAAATGACTGCACAACTTGAAATAGTATAATTAAATAATAAATTATGGGAAGAAAAGAATGAAAAAACTATAGGAATTCAATGTAAGCAGGAATTGGAGAGAGTTGAAATAGATCTTGGAGGATATGTAGGTTGGGCCTCCAAGTTTGTATAAGACTCAAAGAAAAGTAGGAAAGGGGAGGGTATTCCTGATGAGAGGAATATTTCCCACCCCAAATCTCACTGAAGATGGGAATGACTGAGAGAAAATCTCCCAGTGAAAAAATAGTCTGGCTTTTCTCTGGCATATTTGTGTTACCAGGGACTCTTGTCAACAGCAATTTTGGCTTCAGCTCTGGATAGGATGTCTGAACCTCATTTGAATGCTCATGTGCCCCCTCTGTTATATCAAGCCTATTAGAAGCCCTGTAAAAATTACATGGACTCTAACACTAAAAGTTCAGAGTATAATGTTCAGAAACAGAATGTTCCAGCACAAGGAAGGGGAGCCGATTCTCAAATATCCCTATTTGTCCTTTTTAGGTGATCGCTACTAGTGATCTCTTGCTAAGCCAGTTTTGTCTCTGGGCAATTCATATTTGGGGGTTGGGTTGTTCATGGTTCTAGAAATTCTAGTTTAAGATTGCCTCCTATTAGGCATATACATATATATATATATATACATATATATATATACATATATATATATATAAAACTATTAATATTAGGCATCTGTGCCAGATTGCTGTTAATTCTGTCTCAGAGTAATGCATACTCCAAGAGCTATCCTAGGATGATATGAAAGGGAAAAAGTAACCTGAATCTTTTATTTTAGAAAACCCTAAAGTGTTAATCCTGGGCAGGAACTCAAGATGATAGAGAGTAGCAAAGAAATAAACAGGTGATTCCAATTGGAATTTTAAAAATGATAATAAGAAAAGCCTTAAGTTCATTTTTTTCTTTATTATTTTATTTTTCCCTAGTTACATGCAAAAACAAGTTTCAACATTTACTTCCAAAACCCTGAGTTCCAAATTCTCTCCCTTCCTCCTACTCCACTCCCCCTCATTGAGAAAACAAGTTACTTGATAAAGTTAAAAATATATTGTCATGAGAAACATAAACATAATACCCCCCCAAAAAAGAGAAACCTCAAGAAAAATAAAGTGGGAAAAAAGGCATGCTTCAATCTGTATTCAGACACCATCAGCTTTCTTTGAGATGGATTGTATTATTTATAATAAATCCTTCAAAGTTCTCTTGGATCACAGCATTACTGCAAAAAGGTAGGGGATTCACAGCTGATCATCCTGCAATATTGCAATAACTTTGTATGCAGTACATTTTCCATTTCATCTGTTCATGTAAGTTTTTTACTGAGAGCATCCTGTTCATTATTTCCCATAATAGAACATCATTTCATCTTAAACACATACCACAATTTGTTGAGCCATTCTCCAACTGATGAACATCTCCTCAATCTCCAACTCCCCACCACCAGAAAAGAGGTACTCTAAATATCCCTATGCAAATGGGTTATTTTCTTCTCATAGTTCATCTTTTCTGGAGTATGGAGCTAACAGTGGTACCACTGGATAAAGGGTAGGCATGTTTTTATAACCCTTTGGGCATAGTTCCTAATTGCTCTACAGAATTGCTGAATCATTTCACAACTCTTCCAACAATACATCCATGTCAATTTTCCTACATTCCTTCCAACATTTGTCATTTCTCCTGTCCTATTAGTCAATTCAATGGATATAAGGTAGTACCTCAAAATTGATGCAACCCACACTTCTCCTATCAATAGAGTAACTCACATACATTTAATCAATCCATAAACTCTATGTCCACTAAATCCATCACCAGAGCTACTGGTGGGACTATCCTAGCCTCTTTTTTGTATTCCTCTGTATTCCACCCTTTCTAGACCCACTTGCTTTGTTTCAATAGGACTTGTAATTATTTTTAGAATAGGAAATTCCCAGAGAGAAACCCTTACCAATGCAGCTCACCTATCACTGGCTTCACAATAGTCTCTATAAGGACAAGATAGATTGACAGATAAACAGATAGACAGATGATAGACAGACAGACAGATAGAGCATTTATTAAGTACTATTTGCCAGTTACTTTGCTCAGGGAGACAAATATGAGCAAAAAAACACAGTGACTGCACTCAAGGAGCTTAAATTCTAATTGGGAAAACTCAATACATAAAGGGGAGCTAGAAATCAAGGAAATAGGGCCTCTCCCCTGCAAGTTAAAGAGATAGCTTAACTATCAGAATCTAGAATCCAAGGGATAGAATTTAAGGTTCCAAAGGAAGATAGGTGAGGATGATAGTGGGAGCTCAGACAGAACAGTTTAGAAATGATGACTGAGAAGGGATTTGCCCCACATCACATATCCAGTACATGTTAGAGATAGGACCTAAGTCAGTGAGTCAATAAACATTTATTATTTGACTACTTTGTATAGGCACTGTGCTAAGTTCTAGAGTTACCAAAAAAAAAAAGGCAAAAGGCAGTCCTTGCTCTGAAAGAATTTACAGTCTGATAGGGAAGACTACATACACAAAAGCAATGTACAGACAAGCTCTATACAGAATAAATTATAGATAAACAACATAGAGAAGGGACTAGAATTAAGGGGAAAGGGAGAAGGCTTTTTGTAGGATGTAGAATTTTATCAGGGATTTGAAGGAAGCCAGGAAGTAGAGATGGGGTGGGATAGAATTCTAATTGCAGATTACAGTCTGTGAATATACCCAGAGTTAGGCAATGCAGTGTCTTGTGTAAATAACAGCAAGGAAGCAAATGGCACTTTATTGCAAGGTTCATGATACAGTAAGAAGACTGGAAAGGATGGAAGGGGAGTCTTCCCGACTCCAAGAGCTGCCCTCAAACCACAACAGCAAGCTGCTTCTCTTATTCTGACTTCTGTTTTTCCTTGACTTCCGTTGTGTCATGATTTCATCTAGATACAAATGCCAGTGAGTGAAGGGATGTAAGTATTCAATGCAATGTACTTTGAGCCCTCCATCCTCTGAAGATGACCTAGGGGCCTTAAACACTTGTTCAGGATGAACTAATTGATCTGCTTTCACATGTGTCTGGTTTTTTTTTTAGGATAGCTCCTTATTGACTATGGTCCTGAAAATTTTCCCATCTTGCTCAGATATCTCCCCTAGTCACCTCAACTCAGTTAATAAAAAGGCCCACAAGTGCCAATTCTCTTTGAGCTAAGTTGAAGTTGATTTTTCAAAGTTGGGTTCCTTTGCAATGGGACACATTAGCCATCACAAGACCCATAGAGGAGAACCCCCAACAAAAATCAGTCACCCACCTTGTATAAATTGTACATTATCTTTTTCATTTTAATGCTAGAAATATTATGGTGGTACCAAGAGACAGAATCTGAGATCAGTATTGAGAACTAAAATAGATCCAAGAAAATAGTCATCCATGAGAAAATAAAAGAATTGCAGAGCCCAGGCAAGCTTCTTCCCTCAGTAGAGAACTGAGGATCCAATTAAAAAAACAGTGGTCATTCTATAGTTAGATTTTTAACATTGAATATACATCACACCAGAATTCTACTTATAAACTTCAAATTGGCTCAAAAGGATGCACAAAGACAAAAAAACGTGAAATTAATGCTAGGCCTTTAGAACAGAGATTCTATGAATTTAGATAGATGATACATATATATATACATATATATACATAGAATATATTACAATATATTTGGTTTCTGTTGTCATTCTATGTATTTAAAATATTATTCTGAGAAGAGACCCACAGATTCAACCACATTGTCAAAGGGGTCCATGGCATGCACACACACACATACAGAGAGAGAGAGAGAGAGAGAGAGAGAGAGAGAGAGAGAGTTGAGAATCACTACTCTACTATAATGGGTAGTTGGTTTGAGAAGGGCCCATTCAGTTAGAGCAAGCCTCTCAAGTAGTGACCAATTTATCCCATTCAGTTCAGGTTGAAATTTAATCATGATCTTGAACATGATTGCCTTTCTAGAAAGGAACTTCACTGTGTGTTCATGTTATTTTCTGATGATGCTAAATCAGGAGGTGTTCCCACAAGTGAAGAGCAGTGAGCAGTAATTCATGTAAACTTAATAGAATGACAGATTTAGAGCCAGGATCCAATATAGAGGTCATCTAATTCAGCATACCTCATTTTACAATTAAAGAAACTGAAGTCAGAGAGGATATATATATATAACTTGTCCAAGATAACAGGAATGAAGAGCAGAGCTAGCATTTGAACCCAAATACATCACTTCCCAGGACATCATCCACAAAAGAAAGGAGAAAAAATTATGTAATATTATATATCAGAGAGTTCTCACTCAATCTGTTAAGAGATATCAAAGCTTTAGCTTATAAATAAGGTAGATGGGCTAGTACAGTGACACAGTAGGAAAGCACTGGACCTGAAGTAAGGAAATTCTGAGTTCAAATGCAGCATCAAACATTTAATAGCTATGTGACCTTGAACAAATAACTTAAACTCCATATAACTCTATTTTCTCATGTTTTAGGATAGTAATGGTAAGAATAGTACCTACCTTCCAACATTGTTAGGAGGATAAAATGTTACACTATTTGAAAAGGACTTAGCAAGTCTTAAAGTATTATATTAAAGCAAGCTATTTATCATTAGATACCCAAACAATTATCTACTGCTATTCACAACATTCCTCACATTCTATCTTTTCTTGCTGAGGAGTACTCAAAATTTTTTATGACTGCCGTGATGAAGAATGTAATGGCTGAGGGCCATTTGGTGATAGACCCAGTGAGACTTGTAGATAGTACATGATCAATATTTGGAAATCCCCAATAATTTCTTCCTTCTTTCCTCACTTCTAGAAAGCAAATCTAGTTCCCTTCTTCATTTCAATTAAACAAGCATCTATTTATGACCTACTAAGGTACAAGTCACCTCTTAGAGAGGTGATTGAGCCCCAAAACCAAAAAGTAATATAGTCCTTGCCCTCAGGGAGCTCATGTTGTACTAATTGATACAATATAAACAGATAAATATAGACAATTTTTTCCTCATAGGGAAAGAATGAAAGGAAGCTCTCTTCAAAACTATTTCTACATACCTATGGAGATATTTCTATCATTTTAATTAAATCAAGGTAAAAAGTTAATTTTTTTAACTGCTAAATTCAGGTTAATGGGTTAAGTAGAAGGAGCACTCAGAGGCTGATTTGACCTTCACCTTTGGTTTTGATCTTTCAACAATAAAACTGCATGATTTAAACCACAAAAAAATTCTTTTAATATATATATATATATATACAAAATGCATTTATATCACTTCTATTGATTACTACTAAGAAAATATACAGTCTAATCAGATTCCTGAGCTATTAAGAGACATTTGTCTCTATTAGTAAGAAACTAACTCATAAAAAATAGAAAGAAATCTATCTAACCAGAAAGAAATCAGAGAAGGAGAATGAAAAAAGAGAAACAGAGGGCAGGGGTTGCCCAAGATTGATCTTGTGATTCATTAAGCACAAGGCAAATTGTTGGATCAAATAACATCAGGGTCATAGTCATTCTAATGTTAGGAGGCAGAGTAGAAGGTGTGAGTCTGTTCTAACAATCTGGGCTATGCAGTTTCCTGAATCTTTTCCTCCCTTTTTCTCATTGTTTCGTTTCTATAATTATCTTTGAAAAAAAAATCAGAGAATCTGAATTGAAAACAACAGTCATCATGCCCAATCTATGTCTGAGTGGGACTCCCTTTACAGCAATCCAGATACAATCTCTTCTGGATTCTGAGTTGTCTACTAATAGATAGGTCTAATTGCTAAGAGGTTTTTCCCTTGTATCAAAGTGAAAATTTCCTCTTTGTACCTCTTCTACTTACCTATCTCTTTTACTCAGTTCCTGGAATGATCCAAAATAACAATATCCAAAGTTTAGCCTACAGATACAAGTTATGAAAATGATAGAATAACATGTTCAAGCTGAAAGAGACATCAAGCTAGAACGAAACCTAAAAGTTGAGAGGTACTCTAGGAGACAGCTAGAAACAAGGAAGAAAACAAGCATTTAAAAGTGCCTTTAATGTACCAGGCTCTTTAAATTTTATTTCATTTGATCCTCATAACAACCCTGGGAAGTAGGTGCTTTTATTATTCCCATTTTACACTTGAGGAAACCAAGCTAGGCAAAAGTTTAAGCAATTTGCCTAGGATCACAGGTAGCAAATTTGAACCCAGGCCTTTCTGACTACCTACCCAGTGATCTGTCCCTACAGCAGTTGCTAATGGTAATTATTAGGAAAACTAGAATTTCAGGGTCGCTTACTCTAAATACAACATTTACTTCACTGCAACATATTGATCATCATTTTATTGCTAAGGTCTCAAATAATGTGACTTGCTCAAGTTCACAAAGTGAATTAGTGGCAAAGCTGGGATTACAACCCAGGTTTCCTATAGACCAACCAGGCAAATGGCTAAAAATTAGTGTGAATTATTGTCTTCAAAGTTTTATCTTTCACTCATCTCAACATTTTAACAGGGACCTTCAATGTATTATTTTCCTCCACCCAAATGTACAGTTGATGGCAGAACTTTTAGATACTGTGACAGAAAGATAAGGTATATGTTTGGGGGAAGGAGGATGTTTTGAACAACACTCAAATTTGCCATATACTTGATGCCACCACCCTAGTAGACTGAGAAACAGAAGAGCAGGAAAGCTAAGACAGAAAGGGATTCATTTAACCCTGCACTGGGTCTTAGGATAGGTGGGAATCTCACAAAAAGAAATTAAATAAAAAACTACTGGGTAGATTGCCAACATTTAATACAATTGCCTGTGAACTGCATAGTTGAATGTAATAAAGATTCATTAAAAAGAAGTTGCAACAACTAATAATGCCCTAATTTAATTAGCTTTCACTGGGCAAACTACTTTTAAGAATCTAATTGAATTATTTGCTGCTTCTGGCCACAAAAAAAAACTGAATGGCTGTTGTATCTTCTAGAATATCAAGCAAATGCATGGCTTCAGTTTAGAGTCTGAAGTGGTCAGTATGGCCATGTTTAGTCAGTAGTCAAAAGATTTGCAATCATCATGATAGAAGAGCCAAAATGATCTTAAGGAAAAACTCTAAAATCACAGCTTTCCATGTCCTTTCTAATCACTACTCAGTATTTGCTGAATTTCCAGAGATAACAGCAGTTCTAATAAGTCACAAGAGATCTTCCAGACCAGTATTTTTCCCTTTACCTGAATTAATAATTGTAAAGATAAAAAGAGAAAGGGGGAGAGAGCAAGAGAGAAAGAGAGAGAGAGAGAGAGAGAGAGAGAGAGAGAGAGAGAGAGAGAGATCCTCCCTGCAAGTAACTAGAATCTATTTGGATCTAGATTTGATCATTTACAAATTCCCTTTTCCCCCTCTGAATTTTAACCAGATAAACACATACACACACAAACACACAAACACATACACAAATACACACACACACACACACACACACACACGCACGCACACACACACGGACCTCTAAATAAAAATGCAAGAAAAATAATGTAAAAATAATGAAAAGTAGCAAACTCCTACCTCTGATTTTATAAAACCTCCTTCCAACCTCTAAGAACTAAAGGTTATGAGCCCATTTGGTCCTCATCCCATGGTGTTATGTCAACACAGCACTAAAGATATGAGAAGAATAAAAAGTTTATTACATTCATTGAAGGCACTGTATCTTTATAATTGGACTGTTGTTATCCCTGGTGTTAGACCAGTGAATTTGAAGGATCCCCACCCCATCATTGAAGCATCAAAGCATTGTCCAAAAATACCATCACATCAGAAAGTCTAGCCTGGTATATACTAAGACTAGTAGAAGGAGAAGGAGACTCAGCTCATACAATTCCTGTAGCTCTGTGATGATTTATTCTCTTCCTCCCCTTCTCCTTCAGTTTGTACTTTCTCAGCTCTGTCCAGCATCTTCAATCTCACCTACTAGCCCTTCATGCACAGTATCTTGGGTGTCATCAGCACTAGTTGAATTCTCACACCTAATTCTGGAGATATAGTCCCAAAAAGAACATGGTTTCATCCCTAGCCAAGGACATATCCTCTTTGTTCTAATAATAATAGCTCAGAACAACCTTCTGAAAAAGATAATACAAATATTATACCATTTTACAGATGATGAAATGGAAGCTCAAGGAGATTTAATGACTTGCCTAGAGAAACATTCTTCTGAATCCAAATCCAGTATTCTTCCCACTATTCTATATTGCCTAGGTAGAAAAAGTAAAATACTTGCCAAAAATAGGCAACTTTTTCTTCTAATGGTTCCATTTTTTCTTGGAAACATAATGAGTTTAAAAATAAGAGTGAGGCTGTTTAGAAATTAAATTGGAAATTTGGGCATAAATTTGTTTCCATTTAATAGGAAAAGGGTTGTGTAAGCCAGGGGAAGTTTAATCTAGCTGTAAATTCAAGAGAGGAAATGAATGGGCACAATTTAAATCTCTGAACAAAAGAATACAGTGATGAGACAGAGTATGGAACATAAATAGTATCACCAGATACATTATTAAGAAGAACCAGCGATTAGAAGCAATCTAGATTAACCACATTAATATGTGTGAGCTTTTCAATCTTGCTGGCCTTCTAGAATGTCTTCAGAGTTACAGCTGTGCACATGATCTTCAACAGTGGAGTATTGGCAGATTGAATTAATTAATTGCATTGCTACTTGCTAATTAGTAAGCAATGCTATATCTTTTCATCAGTTTATAGCAATTAAACTTGGGATTCAATTTGCTAACCAATTTTTATTAGCTGAAAAAACGCCTTACAATTCTTGAATGGCCCTTACCCTTGATTTAAACTCAGAAGATCTGGATTTAAATCCTAGTTCTGACATTTACTACCAGGTCTTGGGATAAGCCCAAACTTCAATTTCCTCATCTGTAAAATAAGGAGGATGGCCTAGATAATGTCAAATCTTTTCCAGTTCTAAAGGTCTAAGAATCTTAAGAAACTGGTTTTGTGTATTCACTTCCTGGACCATATCTGATGATTATTAAAATAGCAAGAACAAACATAACTGGAAGCTTCTGTTAACAATCCTATTGTATAGTAGGCTACATTATTTCAGTGCTCTCTTGGCCATGAAGCCTTCTCTGATTCCCACATCTCTCTCTTCTGCTTGCATCTTAACATCTCTGTTGCATTTTCACAGTGTAACTCAGTTAAAGAGGGGGTTGTATTTATTCTAGTCCTACTTTCATTAAAAAAAAATAGAAGCGGGGGCGGCTAGGTGGCACAGTGGATAGAGCACCAGCCCTGGAGTCAGGAGTACCTGAGTTAAATCCAGCCTCAGACACTTAATAATTACCTAGCTGTGTGGCCTTGGGCAAGTCACTTAACCCCATTGCCTTTCAAAAAAAACTAAAAGAACTAAAAAATAAAAATAGGAGCTTTGTGACATATTAGTACAACCAGACTTAGAGTAAGGAGAATTTGGTTTCAAATCTTACCTCTCTCACTTACTAGTTGTATGACCCTGGGCAAATCACTAAATATGCCTCTGTAAATATCCTAAGACTTCATACTGTGTCATAAATGAATTTCAATTTGCTTTGGTAAAGCATTTCCACACCAAGAGTACCCTACACCCTGAAATCACAAATCTGTGTAATGTTGATATATTCAGACAATAATATTCTTGAGAGCAGAAAGTATATTGTTTGTTCATTTTTATCTTCAATATTAATACTAAGATGAATTAATTAGTGGGGGGGTCAGTGAATGAATTAATGGAAATGGTGGGAATAGAATGCTCAAGCTAGCATGGTACAATGTATACCTGATATCCTGCCATTCTTTTACCAAAATCACTGAGAGTTTAAATGAATGACCAGTTGTGTCTTTTAGAAAGCATGATTGAAGGGATAGGGATCCTACTGCCAAATCTAATTCTTTGCAATAAGTGATTTTCATTATCTCTATTGGATCCCATTCTTTTATAGTTCTGAAATATTGGTGCTTTCCCCTCTAGACTGAAGTAGAAAGTTTGAAATGGGCAGAGAAAGGGGAGAGACTAAGGGCTTTGTGTGTTCTAAAAGCTACTTCTGAACAGGTAGATAGATTATTTCTTTTTTTCCTGAATGCTTACTTCTGGCAGTAATGGGTCTGTTTTTCATAACAAATCTCTGAGTTTCAGTGATATGTTTAGGATTAAGGATGGAATATCATAGCAGAAAAAGTCAGAGAGAATAGGGAGGGAAGGATTCTTTATTCGAGTGATATGTCCTTTTATGTGACCAAGAAGAAAATTGAGCTCCAGAAGATGGGCAGGCTAGGGTTGCCAGATGCCCTGAGTGCCAGGGAAACAATATACCACTTATCCTGAAGAGTAACCAGAGACCCTTCTGGCCTCCTTGTCTATCTATTTATCTTTCACTTTACACCCAAAATGAGGCATAACAAAATTACCCTTTTTTTCAGAATGAAAGTATTTTTTGCTCTTTTACTGCCTGACTCTCTTCTCCCTGTTGAGCTCATGTTTTGTTTTGTTTTGTTTCTCTGTCTTATAAAAATGTTGCCCCTTCTTTCCCCTTCTGAATTTAGTTTTTGGCTTTGTCATTTGTACATCAACGAAGAATTTAGGGACTAAATATCCCTTGTCCCTTGAGGCTCTCCTGTATAGACTTTCATGAGGTGGTGATATTGTAGAAGAATGGTTTTCAGTCATTACTTAACTTGGCTAGCCAAAACTGCCATTTTATTCAAAAGCAACATCCAAGAATCTCTTTTCTTAGTTTAACTTCCTTTATTCTCCTGTGGAATCTATCCCACTTTCTTCAACTTAATTTTTGTGCTGTATTGGCAGGTTCACTTAGAAAGCCAAATTAGTGAAGAAAGAGTAATAGGGCATCAGCTAGTGCAGAGTATACACATTCTTTTGCATCTTCATGACATCATAAAGTAAGAGCAAAGGATTTTAAGGATTTATAGACTAATCTTTTTATTCTACAATTAGGGAAAGAGAGCTAAAGAGTGACTTGTCCAAGGTAACATAGATAATGGCTAACTACTCAGCAAAAGTTAAATACTTTTGGATTGGTGGTAGTAGGTAGGTAACAGAGGTGGGAATCTATGTTCTCTGGTTACAAAATTTTCCATTGTACAAACCAATTCTTTGAACATAGCATAAGGATTGAATTTAGCATAGAGACAGTGAAGAAGGACTTTTATAGGATCACAACTTTAGAGCTGAATGAAACTTTAGAAGTCATTCAATCTAATGCCTTCATTTTACTGATGAGGAAAACCGAGACAGGTAGTAAGTTTCAGAGGTAGGGATGAAAACCTAGCATCACCTACTCCATTGCTTTTTCTGCTCTACCACAATCACCCAAAGAGAGGTCACTACTCTGGAAGTGAGCAATTTACTACCAGCTATCTGAATCACTTCACAAGTCACTCAACTTCCCTGTATCCTTTTCTTCCCAGTATAATATTGTCTATCTTATCTAAAAATAATGTGCATATATGTTTACATGTATGCATTTGTGTTTGTGTATCTTCATATTAAGAAACCACCTTCACATCTCTTACCTCACTTAATTGTCACAAGGACCCCGTGAGGTAGGTAGTCTAAGTAAGTTTCTCACCAGAGACAATGAGTAATTGACCCAAAATTACATCCTTATTAAGTGATAGATTTAGAGCTCAAATCTTGTTCTCAGGACTTTTCCTGCTATATATAGAATGATGCCTCACAGAAATGGAAAGAAGAGAGATATAAAAAGATAACAGCACAGGGTTGTATTGTCAAATGAGTAAGTTTAAGCATTTGGAATTTAAAGAGAGAAATTTTTAGACTGAGTTGGTCAGAGAAGACTTTGTGGAAGAAAAGAAATTTGGATTGTACCTTGAAAAGTGGGTAAAATTTAGGGAAGTAAGAATAACCATTCCAAGTTGTCACCTAACCAATCTAATGAAATTTCAAAAGTCAGTTTGGTTACAAAAAAAAACTTTAGATCACTGCACTACCAATGAAAGGAGAGAACAAATGAGTGAGTCAGAAAGAAGAGAGGGAAATTAATGTGACACTGAAAGCAAAGATGAAAGAGATATGACAGGATAATAGCAAAAAAAACACCTTATCATTGGTACTTTACTGATTCTTTTCTTTCCCTCCCCTTAGCCAAATACGAAAGAATATGATTATGGTATGTTTCTTTATAGAGGCTTTCATCCAAAGATTCATCCTTAGTCCTGCACTAGCATTAATTTGTTCATCTACTCTCTGAGAAAATAAGCCCTATTTGTTCAGACTAAAAAGAAAATTTTAAACCAGCTTGTTTTCCCTTTAATTTCTCTTTTGAATATTAAAGCAAAATTTTATAGAATCACAGAATTAATGAAGTAGAACCTTAGAATCATCCAATTCAACCCACTTACCAGAGAAAGAAACTGAGGTCTGATAGATTAGAAACCAATTAAATGTTAAATTATGTGGTATTCAGTAAAAGTCATCAGAATTTGGAGGAGGAAGAAGCAATAAATATGGGATGGCATGACTGGAAAAGACTTCATGAAGGGAAATCCTTTGTGATTAGCCTTGAAGGCTACGTTAGTTTTAAGTAGGAGAAGAGGACATGCAATGCCATTCCAGATACAATGAACAGCATGAATGAAGCTATGAAAAATTTGGTTTCTGTCAATTAATAGTTGTTGTTCAATAATGTTGCTCCATATTTCTGTTATATACTCTGGGAAGCAAAGTTGAATAAGATATATAGTCCTTGCCTTCAATGAGCTTATTATATAATTCAGAGACAAGTAAAGATAAGTCCATGTGAAATGATCCTAAATGAATGGGAAAAATGAAGTACCATAAAAAAGAAGAAGAGGTCACTACAAGTTAAAGCAGCCAGAGAGCTTAATAGACTTAAGACTTAATTGAGGTATTAAGGGACAGATAAAAATTAAGGATGGAGAGGATGGCATTGGGAAATAATTAAAGGCACAAAGGCAGAAAAGCACAGGTCATATGAACAGGGTCAGATTATAGAATTTTGAATGCCAAATTAAGAAATCTGGATATCCATTCCATAGAGAATGTAAAATCATGAAAGGTTTTTAAGTAGGGAAATGACTCACAAATAGATGCAACTCTGAGGTCCCTGAATACTAAGAGAGCTGCCCATCAGTTACCCCATTTAAATGTTAATCAATTGAAACATGACGTAAAATCTAAGCTCTGAAAACAAAGTTGAACTTGATGAGAGAGGTAGCTACTCAGGAATTTATGATCGAGTATCTGTCAGCTAGTCTTTATTTAGGGGTAGAGAAGCTACAATGTTATGGTTGAGATATTAGCTCTAAATTTGGAATTCTTTGGAAAAGAAACAGAGTTCCATCATCAACACCAGCCCTAAGCAACATGGCAAAATATACATTTTCTGCTTTCTTGATCTCTCTGCTCTCCGTCCTTTTCTTCTTTCCATCACTTTTTCCATCTCCATCACCATTCAGGAATTCAGTGACCTATGAAAACCTGTCATGAAAGTCTCTGAAATTCATTCATACTAAAATTAAAATGATTGATAATAGCTTTAGTGTTTCCTTAGACAGGAGAGTGAGAAGGTAATTACAGAGGCCTTTAAATTTTACCATTGGAAAAAAATTGTAAAAAAAAATTATTTGAGAAGGGCAATGGAGGGAAAGACAGAGAGACAAGACTAGCTTTAAAACAAGGTAGAGAAGTAAAACATTGGGGAAGCTAGATGGTGTGGTAGCTAGAGCACCAGTACTGGAGTTAGAAGGACCTGAGTTCAAATCCATCCTCAGACACTTGATACTTAGTAACTATGTGACCTTAGGCAAGTCACTTAACCCCATTGACTCACACAAACCAAAAAAAAAATGCCAGAAATCCAGTAAACACAATATATCAATATATCAGTGGTGAACTATTTCTTCTACAGGTAAGAAAATCTTATAGTCTCTAGGGCCACTGGTTTCTTATTGTGATGTGTTTGTATACCTGAAAGGAAAGTAAGTTTCCTAGAGCAAGGATGACCTTGGAATAGAGGCTGCTTTCAAGTCAAAAATTCTGTTTTTATTCTGCCCCTAGGATTGTAACATTTTTATCATTTTTTATTTTATATTATTACAATAATCTTGTGAGAGTAATCATAACACCCCCCCCAAAAAAAAGATGAGAAACCTCAAGAATAGTGAGAGAGGGAAAAAAGTGTACTTCAGTCTGTGTTCTGATTCCAATGGCTTTGTCTCTGGGATGAGATGTCTCACCCATCATAGCCACCAGCGAAGTTGCTTCTATATTTTTCCCCACAGTTGCTATCACTAGCTGCTGTCACACAGTTGTCCCACCACTCTATTCCTCCCTACCTTCATCTATTCCATTCACTTCCTCTCCTTTCATCTTGTCCCTGTTCAGAAGCATATTGTTATCTGAGTACCCTCTCCCATGATCTTCCGTTTCTTCTATCACCTACTCCCCCTTCCTCTCACCCTGTTCCCCCTTTCCCATCCCTTCCCTCTCATTTTTTCCTAGGGTAAGATAGATTTCTATGCTCTATTAAGTGAGTATGTTATTTCTTCTCTGATCCATTTCTGATGAGAATGAAGGCTCACTCATTCCCCTTCGCCTTCCCCCATTCGACTCCATTGAAAAAAGTTTTTTCTTCACTCTTATCTGACTTAGCCCTTTCTTCCTCTTCTTTCTCTTTCTCCCAGTACTTTTCCTTTATCACCCATTGACTCCATCTTTTTACTATATTATACCATTATATTCAGCTCCTTCCTGTGCCCTGTCTATATATGCTCCTTCTAACTGCTTTTATAAATGAGAAAGTTCATATGAGTTATCAGTATCTTCTTTCCATGCAGGAATACAAGCAGTTCAACATCATTAAGTTCTTCATAATTAGTCCTTCTTGTCCACCCCCTCAGTGGTTTCCCCCAGGTCCTATATTTGGAGATCAAACTTTCTGTTCAGTTCTGGTTGTTTCAATAGGAAAGTTTGAAAGTCCCCTGTTTCATTGAAAGTCCAGCTTTTCTCTGAAAGAGGATGTTCAGTTTTTCTGGGTAGCTGATTCTTGGTTGCAAACCAAGATCTTTTGCCTTCTGGAATATCATATTCTAATCCCTATGAGCCCTTAGTGTAGACACTGCCAGATCCTGTGTGCCAGATCCTAACTATAGAGCCATGGTAGGTGAATTGCTGGTTTTTGGCAGCTGTTAGTATTTTCTCTTTGACTTGGGAGTTTTGGAGTTTGACTAATTTTACCCTCTGCTTCTAGGATTTCAGGGTAATTTTGCTGTTTTATTTCTTTTTTTTTTTTTTTTAGATTTTTTGCAAGGCAAATGGGGTTAAGTGGCTTGCTCAAGGCCATACAGCTAGGTAATTATTAAGTGTCTGAGACTGGATTTGAACTCAGGTACTACTGACTCCAGGGCCAGTGCTCTATCCACTGCACCACCAAGCTGCCCCAAACTGGTTTTACTATGTTATTTTCTTCAGTATTTTTTGTATTTCTTTCACCAGGTTGCTGACTTGGTTTTCATGATTTATCTCCATTGCTCTCATTTCTTCTCTCAATTTTTCCTCTACCTCCCTTGATTGCTTTTCAAAGTCTTTTTTTGAGCTCATCCATAGCCTGAGACCATTTTCTATTTCTCTTAGATGTTTTGGATACAGAAGCTTTGATTTTGTCATTATCTGAGTATATATTTTGATCCTCTATGAGACCAAAGTAATTCTCTATGGTCAGATTCTTCTCCTTCTGTTGTTTGCTCATTTCCTCAGCTTATGACTGATTTACCACACTTCCAAGCCTTTGGGAGATTTTGGGGACAACCCACAGGGACCTTAATTCCTCCAAGGTCTTATGAGAGGCTCTGACTGCTCTCTTGCCTGTGTTCAGGCTTTCTCCTCTGCCCTGGAACTGTGAGGAGGATCCCTGCTCCTTTGTGGTAGCATGGGGGCCCAGACTGTGACCTGGATCTGAGTGTGGGCAAACAGCTGAATCCTGCCCCAGGGGGAGCAGAGAGACCTCTGCAGGCTCCACCAACCCCCTTACCATCTATGGGCTGACAGTCCTGCCTCCTCTGTCATGGACCCAGACAACCAGCCTGGCTGTGCTGTGGCTTTTTCCAATCCCCCAGTCCCAATGGAACAGACCTTTCCTGTAGAATTTCTAAGTTGTCTTGGACTGGGAAACTGTATCATTCAGTCTTTCTATAGGGTCTACCCCTCTAAATTTTGGCTAGAGTCATAATTTGACACTTTTTGGAGTTTTTTAGGGAACACATTTCTGGGAATTCCTGCCTTCATGCCACCGTCTTGGCTTTGCACCCCCCCCCCCGGGATTTTACATTTTAAATAAAGTTTTATTGTATTTCAAAATATAAAATCAGTCTTTGCTCACTGGCTATGGCCCTAGTTTGCTGATGCCTGCCTTGGAGCATCCTGAGAGCCTACAATAGGAATACGTTAATTAGAAAACTGCAAGCCTAGAGGCACACCTTCATCTTCCCAGAAGCCTGAACGAAATATTAATTTAACACTTTGGGGCATCCTGAACCAAGGAAAACTCAGAACAAAAAAAAAACTGGAATCATAGCTTACATTTATTCAGGGTTTTACAAAATAAAGACCTTTTCATTTATTTGATCCTTCTAACAGTCCTGTGATAATCACAAGGGCAGTTATTATTTTTCCTATTTTACAAATGAAGAAATTAAAACACAGAAAAGGCAAATCATAACATACCTATACTATATGGCAAAGCAAAGATTCAAATCTGTCTTCTTACTCCAAGTTCAGAGTTTTTCCCATGCTTTCAGATCAGACATGATTGATTTCCTAAACACTCTCAATTATTCTCGTTATTTTCCCTAGACTCAATAAACACCTGGCAGGAAATTCTATATCCAATGGCCTTTAGGACTAATAGCTGCTGTGGAGGCTGGCTGTTATAGCAGGCTTTTACTACAAGGATTTGTTCTGAAGTCAAATCCTTGAGAGATTTGGAGCTAAAAGGAACTTCTACTCTATTTACCTACCACTCAAACTTTTAAAAACCCTGCTCTAACCCTAAGGCAATCTATCTGTCTTACTTTGGTTATATAATTGTCAAATTAATATCTGCTAGTACTAATTCATCATTCATCACGGTAAACTCACATATCATCCTACCTGATGGTGATAGTAATAGTGGAAGTAGTATTGTTGGTGGTAGTGGTGGTGCTGCTGATGGTGGTAGTGGTGGTGGTAGTAGTAGTAGTAGTAGTAGTAATCATAGTAAACTCCAGACAAATATCTCCCTACATGGAAGGAGGAGGAGAAGAAGTGGGAGGAAGAAGATGAAGAAGAGGAAGAGGAGGAGAAGTAATAGCAGTAGAAGTGGTCATAATAATTGTAATAGTAGTAGCAACAGTAGAAATGATGATTTATTGTTGGTGTTGAGCTTCCATGTGCTCTCATTTCACTTTCTCCTATGAATCTCATCATGAATCTAGGAAGGATAATAGACTTCAAAAAGCCATATATAGGGGCGGCTAGGTGGTGCAGTGGATAAAGCACCCGCCCTGGAGTCAGGAGTACCTGGGTTCAAATCTGGTCTCAGAACTTAATAATTACCTAGCTGTGTGGCCTTGGACAAGCCACTTAACCCCATTTGCCTTGCAAAAACCTAAAAAAAAGCCATCTATTTCAACTTTCCCAATTTACAGATAAGGAAACTAAGACTCAGAGAGGTTAAGGGATTGTCTTTGTTTATAAAAGCAGATCAAGAGCTATAAGGGCCTTTAGAGGCATCCATCTAGACCCTCGCTTTACTGAAGAAGAAATTGTGACTCCAGGAGATTGTGATTTGGGATGATGGTTTAGACTTGGAAGGGACTTTAGAAGAGGTCTAGCTCAAATACCATACTTTTTAAATGAGAAAAATAGAGACCAGAGCAATAAAGTGATTTGACTTAGATACATAGATACATAGATAATACTCTTTAACCAGTGCTGTTTCCTGTACAACATTGATTTTTCCAAGATCATACAATTAGAATGTAGCAAAGGCAGAATATGAATTCATAACTTCTCTTTAGGACACAATCCTATTTAAAGAACATGAATGAAGAATGCTATAAAAAAAGTTTAAATTACTTGTCTAAGATCACACATGGAACTGGTGACAATCTACACACACACACACACACACACACACACACACACACACACACACCGCTAGTTGAAAGTTCATTCTCTCCCTTTTTCAAATATGCTGATTCTATGTGGTTTCATATACCATAGTCACTTTTCAATAAATTATCCTCCCCCACTGAACCCTCCTTTATAACAAAGAAAAACAAGCAAAATCAACAAAAACAGCAAAAAATCTGATGATATATGCAAAATTCCACATAGAGAATCCACCTTCTCTGTTACCAAGAAGAAGGAACTGGGTTTCATCACAAGTCTGCTGAAAAGATTGGTTATTTATATATAATCTGAAATCTGATATCATTTAGTTTCTCTTCATTTATATTATTGAATTCATCATGCTTATTGTTCTCCTAGTTTTTTCTTCCTTCTACATCAATTTAATCAACTCATCTCCGTTACTCTGTAACACCGAACTTTAATGAATAGTTTAGTTTTTGTTTTTGTTTTTTTGCAAGGCAAATGGGGTTAAGTGGCTTGCCCAAGGCCACACAGCTAGGTAATTATTAAGCGTCTGAGACCAGGTTTGAACCCAGGTACTACTGAATCCAGGACTGTTGCTTTATCCACTGTGCCACCTAGCTGCCCCTATGCGCCACCTAGCTGCCCCCTGCGCCACCTAGCTGCCCCACTGCACCACCTAGCTGCCCCCAAACCTATTTTTAACAGGTCCAGGATCATATAATTCTTAACTAATGAAAAGTGCCTTCATAATCACAAGCAAATTGAATAAAACCATTATTCCTATTCTAATAAAGGGAGTGTGACATGATGAAGTGGTTAGAGAACTGCCCTTGCTGAAGTCAGTGAGATCTGAGTGAAAACCCTTCTTCTGACACATTCTAATTGTAAAACCCCAGGCAACCTCTCAGACACTATAAGCTAAAGTTGCCTATCTGCATTGATAAAAAGGAGGTTTCTCACTGAATTTTTCCTATACCAAAGAAAAAAAAAAAAAAGACAGGAGCCAGGGGGGAAGGGAGTATGTGTTTCAATATGTTACAGTAATATTCTTTCATTCTTGTTCTTCATAATCTCTCCAGAGTGAAACTTAGAAGGTCATAGGAATATTCAAGTACCGTACATGGTCTTATTCAAACATTTGCTTCCCACCTCATCTCTTTCCCAAAACAAGAGAGAAATAATAAATACCTCAGTTGTGGATACTGGCTTCAACTTCTCAGTCACTTCATTCAGTAAATCACTTTTAAAAATAAGTTTTATAAACCCTTTTATAAATAAAAAAGCTAAGAAAATGAGAGACCAAATGACTTCCCCAAGGTCACACAGTGAATATAATCATGAACAGAATCCCAGTTAGCATGACTCTCAACTCCAGCCTGTTTCCATAAGACCATGTTACCCACCAGCAAGAGAACCACTGGTTTGTTCTCTCTTGGCTCCTCCAAATTCCTGTAACAAACATATTTAGGACTCAGAGACACCACCATCCACCACCACAAGCACCACCACCCTCCAAAGAATGGGATAGTAGCAGGCTTTCTGCTCCTACTTGGACTAAATGGCAATTTCTTTAATTAGTTAAGTCCTTGTGCTGATCACTAGAACAAGGTATGCAGAACATAAAGGGGCCCCTGATCCTGCCTACTACTACTATTCTGTTGTTAGGAGAGGGAGGTCTGGAAATATGTTTGGAATCTTCTCCCTCCCTGGCCAGGCCCTGGGAGGCTATTGCTGACTCAGTCCCTTACCCAACCAAAATAGAAGCTGACACTGCCTCTCTGTGGTGAAAATGAAAATCATTGCTATTTAATTCAACTAAAATATTAGTCAAGTAGCTATTATGGGCAAGGACCATATTTTGGTCTCAAGGTTTGTAGACTATGAAAACTGGATGGATACCTTAGAAATCCTCTAGTCCAATCCTCTCATTTTAGGCTTCTCTACCCAAAGGCAGAAAGGGCTTTTCTACCAGGGCTCTCCCTCCCTAACACATTGGTGGGCATGAGTAAACTCATGAACTTGAACTCATTTTCTTTCCTTCCTTCCTTCCTTTCTTTCTTCCCTTCTTCCTTCTTTCTTTCTTTCTTTGGAGGCAATTGGAGTTAGGTGACTTACCTAGGATTACACATGTAGCAAGCATCTGAAACAGAATTTAAACTCAGATCCTCCTGACTCCAGAGCAGATGCTCTATCAACTGTCTATCTAGCTGTCCCTAAGCTCATTTTCAAATGAGCTATGCATAGTTAAGAAGGTAAATTTTCTGCAAGGAAAAAAATCATATTGCAAAACCACTTAGTAAATGAAAGAATCCTAGATTCAAAGCCATGAGACCTGAGTTCAAATTCTTCCTTAAGATGTTTGAAGGTATCTTGTGTGTGCTCTGCCCTTAATTCAAACCACATGAAAATAAGAAGATAAACTTGCTGTAAGGTGAGGAAAATTATTTCAAAGTCAAATATAAATGAAGGAATAATAGTTTTGAATTCATGAGACCTGAGTTCAATCTTGCCACAGACATTCACTTAGTCATATAACCTCAGAGAACTCTGAAGATTTGACATCTCCAAAAGGTCAATTCATTTCCTCATCTGTAAAATTAAAATGTTGGATTAGATTTGCCTTTATGATTCTGTGAAGTAAACTGAACCAGGGAAACAATACACATTGACTAAAATAATGCAAACTAACTGACCAATAACATAAATCCCAGTGCTGTGTAATTATAATGCCCAATCACAGTCCCAGAGAAAAGATGAGGAAATGTTCCTCTGTTTGGAGAAGTGGGAAACAAATTAGAATGTTGCATATGCTATCAGATGAGATCAACCGGGTCACCTCTTTTTCTTTAAATGTTTTCCTCTATTACAAGGGAAGGATCACTATGAGAATATCATGGAAATAATATCATGGAAATAATTTCAACAAAACTTAAAAAAAAGAGAGAACATTGGACTGGGAAGCAGGATGTCAGACTTACAGCTGCAGTTCTGCCATGAACTTTCAGCACAATTTTGGCAAACACATTGGGTCCTTCCTTGGAACTCTGTCTTCTCCTCTATAAGATGGGGAAGGATTGGACTGGAATGAGCTCTAAGTTCCAAAAATTGATGATTTTGTGCCTAACCATGCTATGTCAAACAATCACGAGGATACTACAGCCCCTTCCTGCCCTTGGGTACGGCCATCCTAAGTCTGCCCTTACAGAGAAAAGTAATCTGCCAGAATGCTGCCATTTGTATGAATCAATGAATTGAAAACATTTATAAGCAATGGCAAGTGATCCCATTTCAGTTGGGAGTTTTAGCAAAAGGTACTGATGAACTGTTGCTTTTCTGTCCTGCAGGGTCTCTATTTGCTACTTTGAAGCCCCCAGACACTGTCTTCAAAGTGGTCTTCTGGCTTGGCTACTTCAACAGCTGTATCAACCCCATTATCTATCCCTGCTCCAGCAAGGAGTTCAAGCGCGCCTTCCTCCGCATCCTCAAATGCCAGTGCCATCGGCGGAATCGGCTAGGCTGGTGGAACTACAACTACCGAGCCTGGAACCGAGGTTCCTTTGAACATTCTCGCAAGGACTCTCTGGATGACAGTGGGAGCTGCCTGAGTGGTAGCCAGAGGACCCTCAACTCAGCCACCCCCAGCCCTGGGTACCTGAGCAAGGTCACCCACCCACAGGTGGAGATGTACACTTTCTCAGAATGGAAGAGCTCTGGCACCTTCCTGAGCCCACCCCACCCAGAGCCACCAGGGCGTCACCGAGACACAGGTCACCTCTTCACCCTCAAGTTCCTAGCAGAACATGAGGGACACCCAGGGCTGGACAGCAATGGGGGCTGCGAGGTAGCTGCCAATATGGCCAATGGCCAAGCTGGCTTCAAAAAAAATATGCCCCTTGGACCAAATCAGTTCTAAGGGACCATCCTTAATATCCCCCTCTCATCCTGCAACATCATTCATTGGCAAACTCCACCCCTGGTTCCCTGCCCTGGGGAAGATATATGGGAGCAAGGAAGTTCAATACTCAATAGGCACAGGTTCCCAAAGGAAAATTGAAGGGAGGGGAACAGTGAGTAAAGGATAATTTCATTTCTGGCGGGTGCACGGGTGCCAGACTTGTTTCCAGTTACAAGGAAGATCTAGGCCCAGAGCAGGTGAAAAGGAATACACACAGCTCAGTGTTTAGCTGCTGTGGAAATGCAAGGTGACAGCTACAATAATAAGCATACATGAAATGAGTCGCGCTATATATATTTCTATATAAATATATATATATATATACATATGTATATAACAGTAGATATACAGTGTCTATGTATGTGGTGTGCATGTATGTGTGTGTGTGTGTGCATGGGCACCCCAGTGGGGAAAGTACGAGTGAGTGAAAGAGGAAACTGATGGCGTTTTGTTTTGTGATTTAACTTTGTACCTCTCAGCGGTCTCAGCAATTGCTGTCCAACCCTTCCCTGTACTTCATTGAACATCAGCACTTTAAGGGGGAAAAAAGTCAGACATTAAAAGTCATTTCTCATGTGTTTACTCTTGTGACTTGTTCTGTTTGTAGATCTGGGCTTGGTGTTCTTCCTCTTCCAAGGTTGTTCAATCCCCCTTCCCTTTCCTTCTCCTCTGCTCACCTCTGGGCTACTTTATCTTTTTTAAATGAGTTCTTCATTTAAAAACTGGAGTTTTCGGCTCATTTTATAAAATCACAGACTCTTTGAGTCTTAGAATGTGAAAGTTTGCATTAATCAAAGAGTCATCTGATCTGACCCCCCTAACCTTAAAGGTTCATATTTTCTGCAAATTTCTTCATAGATCACCAAGATTATGTATTCCCCTCCTCTGTCAGTTGCCTGTCAAACTTGAAAACTCAGTTCAATGTGAAGAGGTCTCTGGTTCAATCGCTGACTGGTCTTGAGCACCCCAGAGCAGACAAAGATAATCTAAGCCAATTCACTCATTTTGCAGGTGAGGAACTAGAGGTCCAAAGGGGTATTTAGTGGCTTATCAAGGTAACTCAACTTGCTGAATGGTGAAGTTGAAACTAGAACGTAGGTCTCAAATCCTGCTCCAGGGATGATCACATTACGCTTCACTGAACCACCTCATTAGGCTATTATAAACTCTGCCTGCCTTTGGAGAACTGACTTTCTAAATCTAATCTCACCCTTATGTAGTGAAAGGTAGTCCCAAAATCTATAGAATGAAAGGAAATTTTCTCCCTCCTATAATTTTCCCTTCTTCCATTCACGATAATCTATCAGATACCTTAACAACTAGCAAACAAGTATACTTCCCAAACTAACTCTGACAAGTTCTATGTTTTTATTATCAAATCTCACTATTGGCACTGGCACCTCATAGGGAGAAATTCTCCAGACCTCTCTACTACAAGATCCACTCTGAAATTTCTCAAGTCCTCTTCCCAACCAGATTTTCCAGGAACTCAAAGCCAACACTTTATCACAATTCTCCCTTGCTTCCAGGAGCTTCCATCATGGACAGTTTACAATATCTTTATATAAAAAGCAACTGAGGTAGAAGTCAGCAATTCAAATCAATTGAGCAAAGATTTATTAATCCTATCACATGATACAATCCTCGGTACTGAGGATAAAAAAGTTGAAAATTACAACAAAGTCCTTGTGTTGAAACACTGTAATGGGGGGATAACAAGTACACAAATATGATATGTTGCAAACTATAATAAAGATGAAGGAAGAACTCAGATGAAATGCTATAAGAAATTTCAGAAAGGAAAATTTCAATGGAGGGAATCCTTATCTGTCTTAGGAGGTTAGAGGGTAGAAAATGTAATACAAATGTGTGAGGTCCTAGGCATATTCTCCGAACCCATACATGCACTGCTAGTATTCCAGACTGTCTACATCTCTCTTAAAGTTCTAGAGGTAATCCAAAGGAATTATGTGATTCTCTCCTATACTATCAGTTTAAATCCCCATTTTGGTATGCATTCCTCAACAAAATCAACTGCTGTAAGATTATTAACTAACCAATTAACATGAATTAATTTTTACAAAAAGATATTTGCTGAAAAGATATAGCAAAAATTAAATTGCCAAAACACCCCTCTTAAATGCTGAGGTACATTCTCTCCTCTACCATGGTGGTGTAGGAAGACTTTAAAGTAGCTGCCACATCTTCCCACCTGCAAGTTCACTTTCAACTTAGTGAATAAATGACAAGACAAAGGTAACACAAGAACCAGATGACACACCAGTGGGAAGGACCTCAGATCCTTCTTCAACCAATAGGATGAAAATAGTTCTTCCCTCATTACCAGGGATAAAAAAAATACATTTAATTATTCAATGAGTTCCTTGAAATACTTTTCCTCACTACATAGGAAGAGGACAGAAACCAGGCACAGAATGAATGCTCTGAAGTAGCAGGTCTAGATTGCTCCCTTCCATATCATTACCTGTTTCCAAAAAGGGTTTTCCAAGCTCCCACCTGAATTCCTTGCACATATATTCCCAGGACTAGACCCTCAGTGGCAAATTTCTCACTACTTAGAGAAGAAAAGAGATTTTTGAGCACTGAGGATAAATAATGGTGTGATTCATTTTAAGATGTGAATCCTCTCAGGGGAAGCAATTTCTTGCATTCTGAGGAATAATTATCCAGGAATAGGAAGAAGAACATGTAATTAGTATTGGTTGGGTATTTAGAAAGCTATTATTTAACTAAAAAATAATATTCTTCAGTTTCACATCTCTTTTTTTCTTGTATGGCTAGTCTCAGATCCTATGGAAAAAGACTTTCCCCTCAATTATGGAAGAAATTCTGCCAATTCCTGTGTAACTGTAGCATAAGCAGAATAAAAGAATTTTTTTCTTTTTTTTTTTTTTTAGTTTTCTTTTGCAAGGCAAAAAGACTTGCCCAAGACCACACAGGTAATTATTAAGTGTCTAAGGTCGGATTTGAACTCAGGTTCTCCTGACTCCAGGGCCGGTGCTGTATCCACTGCACCACCTAGCCACCCCTAAAAGAATTTTTAAATGGGAAAAAATATTCTTCCAGTGATGTTATACAGTTGAAAATTGGTATACCACTCTGTAAAGAACAAAAATTGCAGACATCTATAATTGGCAATGGAGAGGCATATGTTTAATACAGCAGGTATCAGAATAGTATTAATGATAACTTCTGAACAAAATATATAAAAAGTATCATCTATGAAACATTTAATCAGAAAAAGAGATAGGCAGTCCTGTAGCAATGCCAAGGGATAATAAATTGACAACCTAAATATCATACAGTCTCACTAAATGACAAAAACCCTAAAGGAAGACCTCTATTTGGAGATTGTATCAGAGGATGACAAGAACTATTCAAGATGAGGAAAAAAAAAAGATGGTTTGTAATCAATACACAATCATAAAAATTGAGTTTTTATTAAATGCCTACTAAAAATACCTGACAAGTGTTTGATAGAAATAATTATTAATAACTAACGACTTAGGGAGATTCAGAGTTTCCCCTTTTCCTATTTTCAAGACCTCATTCTCTGAAGGTTGAGCTAACCTTCTCCTATATCTGACCCCACCCAGTCTAACAAGGAATCCCTTGTCTGAAGTAGATTCCATTCAATGAAGCTTGGATGGAGACAGACCCTTCTGTCTAAGTTGCCCAAGGCTAAGTATGTTCTGATATAGAGATAGTCTTTCTGTCCAAGGGTAACATGATGTCACTCTCAGTCCCTGTTTGCAATATTCATTCTCTCATTAATTGCTAACCAATCAGGGTTGATTTCCACCCTGGGGAATACCTAATTCTTCAAATAATATATATAAACTGTGAATCCACTGCCATGATTGTCTGGTTTAAGAGAGATGGCCAAATGACCATCCTTTTATTAAAATGCTGGCAATAATAATAAAATGATTGAGTTACCTAGAAAGTATGTTGCTTGATGTTTTTTAATCACCATATGATCAGGTAGCCTTTGATCAAAGATGCCTAAGAAGCACCTCTCCAGTCCATTCCACTTTCAGATAGCTCTAAGTAGAGGAGTCTTTTCCTGATACCAAGTCTAATTTTACTTCTTTATAACTTCTAACCATTGTTTCTGGTTCTGCTCTTTGGAGTCAAATAGAATAAGACCAATCCAATACATATCAGCCCTCCAAATAAATCTTCCTTTTCCCAGGCTAAACATGAATAGCTCCTTCAACCAATCATCATATGTCATCAGGTCAACACTTTTCATCATTCTGGTTTCCCTCCTTCAGAGCCCCTCCAACTTATCAACAAATCATTCTTCTTAAAATGACTCCCAGAATTGGAAAAAAATTCTCCAGGTGAGGTCTAATGAGACCAGGGTACATTGAGACCACCATCTGACTATTCTTGGAAACTCTGCCTTTTTAATGAAGTATAAAATCACATTAGTTTTTTATAACTACCACATTATATCATTGACTCATATTAAGCTTTTGGTTTACTAAAACCTTTAGGTCTTTTTTAGACAAGCTGCAATCTAACTATTCTTGATGCTTGGCATGTAGAAGATGTTTAATAAATTTGTTTATCTATCTTGTACTAAGGAAGTTGCTTTATTTAGAAACCAAGTGTAAGACTTTATATTTTTCCCTATAGCAAATGGAAAAGAAATCCATTTATCCAAATCATAGAAAAACAGAAATCTGAGAAGACATATGTGTGTGTGTGTGTGTGTGTGTGTGTGTGTGTGTGTATGAGAATTTCAACCAGACAATATAGAATGAAGGAGCTCTCCCATTGACAGCAAAATAATTCAGCTCAACCAAGAGAGAGAGAGTCCTGGATCTCACCTAAGGAGAAATTCCCTACAATCTCTATTATAGTAAGTTGGCTATAGGGACAGGGTGGAGACTTCCAGTTCTTCTTTTGTCTTCCAGAATCTTTTCCTTCAACAACCTGAATTGGAATAGCTTCTTCCATCTTCTCTCTCAAAGCTGAAAGCCAAGAGTGCCCAAAGCAACTCAGCACTTAAAAGAAGACTTGAAACTTGGTCTGAAGAGTCCCAAAGGGGGATTGACTAAGAACTGAAGTCCTTTCATATCTTGCCAAACTCCTTGCTCCTCACAAAGGGAAGTTCATTATCACCAATAAGGAGACAGTCCCATACCAATGCACTTTGGAACAGGGTTTACATAAGAAAATCTTCCTAAAATTGGAATAGATGTTATGAAAACTAACAACAGAGAAAACAGTGCTCAACTTTTGTCTTATCTCTATTTCCTCTGCAAAGGACAATAAATGTTTGTAAGAATTGGTCTTTGGTCAAGTCATAACTGACACCATGTTTGATCACTGATTGACCTATTTATGTACCAGAAAATTCCTATGTACCTGAAAACTGGTTTAGATTTGATCACTGATGGATTCCTACCCATCGTCATGCACCAAAAATTTCCTTTGTATCCAATAACTCAATTATTCAGCTTTATTTAGATAAATAATGCAAAATTCTCCAGATCATAAACAGATTATGAAATTTCATTAATTATTGTTTGCAAGGCTAACAAATTTTCCCAAATATGATGATTGATAAGAAGCAGTCATGGTTTGAGTCACCAGCTGATTAATTGCTCACTAAGGTCTTCCTCCTACTTGCTTCCTGTGAATCTGTCCAATAACAACAATTAGATATTAAGCCAGAAATCCAGATCTCTTTATTCTCCCTTGGGGTATCCAATTGTACACTGAAACCACACATGGAGTCAGGAGGACCTGAGTTCAAATCTGACCTTAGACACTTAATAATTACCTGTGTGACCTTGGCAAGTCAATTAACCCTATTGCCTTGCACACATACACACACACACACACACACACACACACACACACACACACACACAAACAAACAAATGAGGTCACAAAAAAATCAAATCATAGATATATATGTCTATAAGTAATAAGCTGCCTGTGATTCCTGAATGCAATGTTCCTTCTTGGGATCTCACCCAAGAGCTCCTTATTCCTTTATACTGTAAATGACAAAACAAAAATGACTGGACAAGTTGATAGCCTGTATAAAGAAGGCTCTATTTAGAAAACACCTATCCACTCTTGATGAATTCGTGTCAGTTGTCTCAAATGAACAACATCTTTGGGCCTTGAAAGAACTGGCTAATGTGAGGACTGAGCCATTGTCAATAATATTTGATTGAATTAATTAATAAAAAGGAATTGATTGAAGACTAACTAGGTGCCAACCATTATACTAAGTGTTAGGGAAGCAAGCAGAAAAAATAAAAAGTCCTTGCTCTCAAGGAATTCATGCTCTAACTAGGAGGGAAAACATGAAAAAGACAGGTGAAAGGCATGTGAAAATACAGATGGATGTCCTAAGGGTACAGCTGTAGTACAGGTTCCAAGGTCCACTGAAAAGAAAAACAGTGAAAAACCATGGAAGATGAGAGAGATGCCACATGGAAAAAGACAAATATCTCAATTTTCAAGAGAGAGAGAGAGAGAGAGAGAGAGAGAGAGAGAGAGAGAGAGAGAGAGCAAAGTCTGGAAACTATAGGTCTCTGCACTTGCTGCATTTGATTTCAGTTCCTAGGAAAATTCCAGGATGAACCATTATGAAGTTAGTAGGTAAATATCTAGAAAGAGAAGAGATGCTTACAAAGAGCTGGTATGGCTTCCTTCAGAACAGGAAATAAGACTAACATTATTTCCTATCTTTTTGATAGGGCTATGTATATAGCATAACTAGATTTTTTTGGTTAAATTTTTATTTTAATGTATTTTTCAGATCCAAGTTCTCTCCCCCTCTCTATTCCCTATCTTACCCTTAGAAAAGATAAGAAATATCTAGAGATAGAGACAGAGATAAACATAGACATAGACATAGACATAGACATAGACATAGACATAGAGACAGAGCTAGAGATAGGGATGGAGCTAAATAGAACTAGAAAGATAGAGATAGAACAATAGATATAGAGAGATAGAGTGATAGAGACAGATGATATAGAGGTAAACAGACATAGACAAAGACATAGACATGGAGACAGAGATAGAGATGGAGATGGAGATAGAACTAGAGAGACAGAGATAGGGCAATATAGAGAGATAGAGATAGGAATGGTGATGAATCATTTGTATTGATCGGTTACTAAGTCTTTGCTGGCAGCTAGGTGATGCAGTGCATAGAGTAACAGGCTTAGAGTTGGGAAGATGTCTATGAGTTCAGATCTGGTCTCAGATACCTACTTAACTGTGTGACCCTGGGCAAATTACATAACTCTGTTTGCCTGTTTCCTCATCCTTAAAAAGAATTGGAGAAGAAAATGGCAAACTACTCCAGGATCTTGGCCACACACACACACAACACACACAGCAGCTAGGTGGCGCAATGGATATAGAGCACCAGCCCTGGAGAAGGAGGACCTGAGTTCAAATTTGAACTACCTGTGTGACCATGAGCAAGTCACTTAACCCTATTACCTTGCAAAAAAGAAAAACCACACACACACAAGTGAGGTCATAAAGAATCAAACAACTGAAAAGTGAACTGTTTTGTTGGACAAGCTTTTGTTAAAGTTATTCCATGTTATTCTTGAGGAGAAGTTGGAAAATATGGTTGGAGCAATAAGTAGAATTCAAAGCCAAATGTATAGTGAGACTCAAAGTTCAATGTAATTGGAGGTCTTTAGTAGTGTCCAAAGCATCTGTGCTTGATCCTATGCTACTGAACACTTTTATCAATCATTTGAATAAAGGGGTAGCTGATATGATCATCAAATTTATAGATGACACAAACCTTGGAAAGATAGATTAAAAAGTGAATGGGAACCAGGAACCAAAACAATTTTGACAGGTTAGTGTATTGGACTGAATCTAATAATAAGGACAAATGCAATGGTTTGCACTTGCATACAAAAAATATCAAATTCCCAAGTATATAGTGAAGAAAGTTTACTTAGGCAGAAGTCTATCAGAAAATAATCTGGCAGTATCTATAAGCTCAATATGAATCAAGGATTCAATATGACAGCAAAAAAAACTTCAGACATTTGGCTGCATTTTAAAAGGTATAGCTTCCAAGAATAGGAAGGGGGATAGCTGCACTGAACCCTTCCTCATCAAACTTTATCTGAAGTATTGTATTTAGTTCTGGGAACCCTCACTGAAGGACATTAATAAGCTAGAGAATCTCCAGAGAAGAGCAACCAAGATGATGAAGGGCTTTGAATCCACATCACATGGTGATTGATTGAAGGAAATTGGAACATTTAGATTGGAAAAGGGCAGACTTCAGGGGACCATAACTATCTTCAAGTATTTAAAATTCTGCCATTTGGAAGATTGATTAGACTTGATCTGTTTGATCCCAGAGGACAAAGTCAGAAGCAATGGATGGAAGTTATAAAGAAGCCAATTTAGTTAGGGAAAAACTTAAAATTAGAGCTGTATAAAGTTAGAATGAATTACTTGTTGAGATGATGATTTTCTCCTCCCTGAATATCTTCCATTGGAAGTTGAATGACTACAGGTATGTTGTGACTTGGACACATTTTGTATATAGGTTGGACCCTATATACTGAGGTGGTAACTAAGGGCCCTTCCAACCTTCAAATTCTATGATTCTGTGAAATAAATTCTTCAAAATAAAGGGATAATTTCAGAGAAACCTGTATAGAGCTGATGTCAAGTAAAGTAAATAGAACCATACAATGACAGTGATATGATAATGGCAAAAAAGTTTGGGAGAATTAGGAGTATCACCATAAAGACCAATCATAATTCCAGAGGACTAGTCAATGATAAAACATGTTATCTACTTCCTAATAGAGAGATAAAGTACAGAAAGAGATCTTTTTTTTAGACAACAAAGAAAGTTGCTTTGATTTGACTATACATGTATGTTCTTTGGATCTCAACATGATGGGGAATAGGGGATAGAAGGTCAAGAAGGCAGTTTTTGTTGATTGAAAAATGCACATACTTATTTAAATATATTTTAGAAAGAAATGGATTCTTCAATATTTCAATGGGTATTTGTTTCACTGATATAGGTAATCTTCAAAAAAAAATACAGTTCAACTCATCCATACCTTCTCATCCAGTGTGACTTTTACTCATTTCTTCTTTTAAATTCTCCATAGTGACACCACTCAACATTCTGGGCACCTTCCTCTGAGTCTCTTGACATTACTTGAATACCAATGGAACTCTTGATCTATTAACTTTTGCTCATACTACATGATTGTTCCATTTCCTTTTCCCATCATACAGCTATTTAATAATTATATCATTTTTGTGTGAAATTCATCATAAATAATACTGCTGGGGAAGCTAGGTGATGCAAGTGGCTAGAGCACCAGCCCTGGAGTCAGAAAGAACTGAGTTCAAATTTGACCTCAGACATTTAATGTTTACTTAGCTGTGTGACCTTGGACAAGTCATTTAACTCCATTACCTTGCCAAAAAAAAGAAGAAAAAGAAATAATACTGCAGTCAATTAATGTATATTAAGTACCTTTCCATTGTCTTTTGGGTGATCTAACATTTTGATTCTCCAGAAATTATGATTCACAATCTCTCTCCAGGATTCATAGTCATAAAGTATCTCCAGAAGAATACTGATTTTTTTAGGTGGTTTTTTTTTTTGCAAGGCAATGGGGTTAAGTGGCTTACCCAAGGCCACACAGCTAGGTAATTATTAAGTGTCTGAGGACGGATTTGAACTCAGGTACTCCTGACTCCAAGACCGGTGCTCTATCCACTGCACAACCTATCCACCCTAGAATACTGATTTTCAAGAAAGAACATAGTTTCTGCAGTACTGTAAAATTTCCTAGGTGCAATGCAGTCTTCTGGTTTCTCCTTTTTAAATTCCAGACCATGCTTTTTTGTCAGTCTTCTATATCCTTCCAAGATGTGTGTGTGTATGTGTATATGTAATGAGGGATCAACTCTATGGCTTATTCATCCAACTATATATAATCTTCTGGAAAGTCTTCATTATTTCAGGGGTTTCCTGAATGGACAGTTAAAAGATGAACCTTTGAACAATTATATATTTCATTTAAGAGTCTTCACAAAGTTCTAGGGTTTTAACAATCATTCAATAGATATTTATTAAGAGCCTACTATATGCCAGGTACTATGCTAGATGCTGCAGATATAAGTATAAAGAATGAAATTAGTCCTACAATTAGTTTATATGCTAATGAGGGTAGGCAATAAGTACATATAAAAATATATGTAACATAAATATAAAATTAATAAACACAGACAAACTAATAGAGGGTAGCTCAGGAAGGAGTCAGCAACAGTTGGAAGGGATCAGAAAAGGTTTCAGGCAGATAGATGATCATTATACCTTAGTGGCATTTTAAAGGAAGAGAGGTACATTATGACATGGAAGTAAAGAAGGTGTGCATTCCATATGTGGAGAGCAGACATTACAAAGATGGGAAATAGAGTGGCATGAATAGAGGAGCTATGTCCAAAAAGAATGTAAAGATAGATTGGGACCAGGTCAAAAGCTAAACAGAGAGTATTTGTTTTGTGTTTGAGGAAAAAGGAAGCCACTGAAGTTGACTGAGTAGGGGAGTCACATGGTCACATTTGTACTTAAGGAAAATTACTTTGGTAGCAATGTACTAGACTGACTTAGATGGTGATATACTTGAGGATGAGAGGCAAATTGGGATATCATTACAATAATCTAAATAACAGGTGATGTAATTCTGACTTAGGATAGTAGCTATATGAGGCAAGAGAAGGAAATGGAAGTGCAAAATAATTTATATATAGAAATGGCAAGGTTTGCTAGTTGATTAGATATGAGGGAGAATAGAGTCCAGATAACGTCAAGAATAAACATCTAAAAATTTTGAAAACTTCTCAAGTTTTAAAGTTAAAATAGATTTAATCAAAAGAAAAAAATAAGGAAACTATATATTTTATCACTATCATTTAATATTGTTTTAGATCATTTAAAATAACTAGATAGTATATAATACCTGAGAGAATACCTGCTGAAACAGACATGAGAACTATATGAACATAAACATAAAACATTTTTACATAAAGTAATATCTAAATAATTAGAATTATATTTCTTGTACATGAATAGGTAAAGACAATTTAATTTTTTAAAGATGATATAATTTTTTAAAGAATATAATTTTTAAAGAGACAATTTTACCTAATTTATTCAATGCCATTCCAATTAAATTACTAAAAGCATTATCTTAATGAGTTAGGAAAAAATAGTAACAAAGTTCATTTGGATGAACAAAAGGTCAGGAATTTCAAAGAAGCCATAAGAAAAAAAGATGTTTAGCAGTATCAGACCTTAAACTATAGTACAAGGCAAGAGCATTGTTGAAGGGCAAAATGAATTTTGATTATTTCAAATGAAAATTTTCTTGTTTAAATAAAACCAATATATCTAAGAGTAGAAAATTCAGAATATTGGGGGTGGGGATGGAATTTCATAGATAATCTCTCAGATAGGATATAATTGTGTTGAAATATTGCTGTGATGTAGGAAATGATGAGCTAGTTGTTTTAGAAAAACACAGAAAGAGGGACAAACTTGGTCATCCAGTCTTCAGAGAAGGTTGGATCTACTTTCAGAAAAAGAGATGAGAGGTGGAAATATATAAAGTATGATCTTACATATATGTATATGAGTATAATTTGAATATATGTGTATGTTTCTAGATATCTATATGTATGTGTATATAGATATTTTTTCACATTTAATTGTAACCTTCTTTAGGGGGATGAGGGAAGGGAAAAAACAAAGTAAAAAGTGCACAGGGTAGAACGAAATAAAAACTACAAGGAAGCAAAGAAAAGATGGGTAGCTTTGAAAACAACATGTAAGAAGCAGCTGTGTGGGGCAGTAGATAGAGCACCAGCCCTGGAGTCAGGAGGACCTGAGTTCAAATCCAACCTCAGACATTTAACTTACCTCTGTGAGCTTGGGCAGATCATTTAACCCTTGCATAAGAGGGAAAAAAAACCACAATGTATAACATTTATTATAAATAAGTATATATTTCCTTGAAATGGTAATTTATTATTTTATATTGAATCCTTGCATGTCTGTTGTTTATATAGAAATGCCTTTTTTTCTTTTTCTCATTTTGTATTTAAGTTTAAAATGAATTTTAAATTTTACCAAAAAAAAAAAAAGAAAGTTTCTCAGGTTTGAAGATGGTACTTAAATAGAAATAAAGAAGTTTAGAAAAGGGGGGGGTTCAAATATGTTTAGGCATATTAAGTACAAAAAGGCAAATTGATGATTTGGGACTAAAGCATAAGGGAAAAACTAGAACTTATTATAGACATCTATGAGTCATTAATGTAGAAATCATAGCTTATGAGGTTACTAAGTATAAAGGGAAAAGAGGGTATAGGACAAAATTTGGGAGAACAAAGTTTGAGGATATAATATAAATGGTGAGCCAACAAAGAATGAGGAACTTTCAAACAGGTAAGAGGTGAACCAAGAGAAAGTAGTCAAAAAAGCCTAGGAGGGAGAGAGTATTCTAGAAGGGTGCTCAACAGTGTCAAAAAAAGTAAAAGATTAGGTCTGAGAAAAGACCATCAGATTTGACAATTACAAGACCATTAGGAACTTTGTAGAGAAAAGTTTCAGTTACAAAGATTAAGAAATGAATGAGAGGAAAGAAGGTGGAGACAAGAAGTAGACAACTTTTTCTAGTAGTTACTGTAAGAGATAGAGAGATAGGAAGTTTTTTTTTAAGCATGATATCTACAAACAAGAATATCTTGGGGTGGCTAGGTGGTGCAGTGGATAAAGCACTGGCCCTGGAGTCAGGAATACCTGGGTTCAAATCCAGTCTCAGACACTTAATAACTACCTAGCTGTGTGGCCTTGGGCAAGTCACTTAACCCCATTTGCCTTGCAAAAACCTTAAAAAAAAAAAGAATATCTTGAGATACTCACCATCTACAAGAAATCCCTCATTGATGTTAACATTTTGCCCTCAAGGAACTTACATTCTAAAACAAGAGACAATGTACATAAAGGAATATATCTAGAGGAATTTTGATTCACTATTCCCAGAATAGTGAATAATCCATTGTTGTTGTTGTTCATTTGCCATTTTTCCTTCTCTGTGGATTATGGTAAATAAGGTGAAGTGACTTGCTCAGGATCATTCAGCCAAAAAGTGTCTAAGACTAGATTCAAACTCAGATCTTGATTCCAAGCCAGACCTCTATCTACTAAGTTGCCTCTTAGGCAAAGGTTAAGTCTCTTGCCCAAAATCACATAATTAATGTCTGAGATGGGATTTGAACTCAGGTCTTTTTGACTCCAAGTCCAAATGTCCCTGAATCGATACAAAAGGCACTTAATTGACATATTCCTTTTTAAGAAGAAATGATAATACATATTGATTGGATTACAGTGTCCATTTTAAATGAATTGGCAGAGCAAAATAGCCTGAGAGGATGACTAACATGAAACATGGTCTGGTGATCTACATCCAGCTAGATTTAATGGGCTAGGCAGCTCTGAACTCACTCAGTTACCAATTAAGATTGCTCAGCTCCAGAAGAGGATTTCCAAAACTAAGTGAATTAGCGTATGTTCATGGAATATAGTAGATTGACTGTCTCGATTTTTACACTGGTGTCCCCCATGCTTAGCACAGTGCCTAATACATATTCTTATTCATTCTGTTTTCAGACTCCTGGAATCCCATATATTTTCCCTCCCTGTTTTCCTTTACTCAACTATGAAAGAAGTAATTTACAGTTAAAAATTCATTATGTTTTTTAAAAAATTTTGGATCTCTCTGATGGGTTCATTATGAGGCAAACAGTTTTCATGAAAGGTTTCCAAATGAGATACTCTTAATGTATCACCCATTGCTCAGAGTCAGAATAATGCAGCTGTCCCATTTTTCCCCTTCTTAATATCTTGTGTTTCTAAAGTACTCACTACATTTTTCTGTCTTTGGATCTTTTTGATCATATTGATATGGGTACTGTAATTACCAATGCAAATCTTAACCTACACATACTTCTTCATCCTGCATAATTCTTGTCCAGTTTTTTTCCATAAATTCTCCAGAGAAGAGCTTCCCAAGGTACTGAAAATCTTCTGGTCCTTCTTAATAGTTCAATCATAACAGTGAAGCCCTCAGGCTATCCATCAGCATATATTATATATATATATATATATATATACATTATATATATACATTATATATATATACATAATATATATACATATATATACATAATATATATACATATATATATATATCTTGGCCAATATTAAATCTAGGAAAAACTCACATTTTCACACATTTTCAATAGCCCCAAGCTGCAGCCTGCCACAAAAACTCATCTTCTTAACAACAAATGGTACCAGTAATGCTAAATCATTGCAAACCATGGAATACCACAAATTCAGAAAACAAAAATATTTTGATAAGTAGAAAGCTTATTTGTGATCTCTCAGTCATATCAACTTATTTCCATATCTGTTATCTCATTTGATTTTTGTAATATCCAGTTAAGAAGTGGAATGGGCATTATTCTTCTTTGATTCTGTGATACTTTGAAAGTGTACCCACTTGAGAGAAAAGACTAAGACTCAGAGAAATTAAGTGACCTAGTCACTCCTAATCCATGACTTTTTCCCTCTACACCAGGAGTGGGGAATCTTTTTTTCTGCCAAGTGACATTTGCATATTTATAACACCATTCTTGGACCATACAAAATTATCAACTTAAAAATTAGTTTTTTATATTTGGTCAAACATTTAATTAATGCACCTCTTAAAAGTTTGCCTGTGATTACCATGACAGTGTCAAATCAAATGATTTTGCAGGCTGGATGTTCCCTGCCCCTGCTCTACACCTCTACTTGGACTCACTTTATTTTATTTTACTTTATTTTAATTTTTTTAGCTTTTTGCAAGGCAAGTGGGGTGCCCAAGGCACTGTGTGCAGTTAGGTAATTATTAAGTGTCTAAGGTCAGATTTGAACTCAGATACTCCTGACTCCAGGGCTGGTACTCTATCTACTGTGCCACCTAGCTGCCCCTTGGACTCACTTTAGATCCTCTCTTCTCTCCTTCTTACATTAGAATTCAATATGGAAAACTCCATTGTAAGAAAATGGTGAAAGTCTTTGTGAAAGTGAAAATCCTTCCCATTGATAACATCCAAATCAGCAGAGTGCCATCAATAGGAGCAAGAACCAAAGTCATTCCTGGGGGGGGGGGGGGGGGGGGGGGGGATAAGTCCCCATTGCTCTAGAATAGGGTCTATAATGCTGTATGCTTTCTACTACTTAACTCTAACTTGCTTAATCATTAATATTAGCTTAAAAGAAACTTTAATGCTCTCCCTGAAGAGTAAAAGAAGACACAAAAAGAATGAGAATGCGAAATATGGCGGTAGGAGTTGGAAAGGAAACATAACCCCTTACCTGCTTTGTCTTGGCAATAAAAATTGGGCCTAATCATCAGTTAATCAAATAAGCATTTATTAAGCACCCATTTTATGTCCAGTATTGTACTGGGTTTTGTGGGGAATAGAAAGACAAATGCAAAATAGTCCTTCAAAGATATTGATAAGGGAAACAAAATGTGTGTATGTATCATATATATATATATATATATATATATATATATATATAATATAGATAAATGTACACAAAACATGCACAAATTAAATACAAGGAATTGGGAAATGAGGAGGAAGGATGCATTAGCAGGGCATTAGGACAGTCCTAGAGCTTTGAGGATCCATGTCAGGTCACTTTTCATACCAAGGATAGAGCCATGTTCCTCCTAACACTTTAAAGAGGAGAGCAGGTCTATGACACAGCAAAAGACAAGTCACAGGCCAGTTGGACTCAGCTCAGATCCTAGGAAAATATGCTATCTGTCATATATGCTAAATAAAAACAGGCATTTGAAACGGAGAATTGAGGTGAAAGGAGATGATTAGATAAAGTCACTAAACCTTTTTCCTTATTCTGATAATAGGTATGTGAAAGAGGGATCTGCCTTGTTAAAAGAGCTGAAGCTTAAGAATCTGGGATCTCAACTAACAGAAAGATAGCAGTTATTACATATTCTGTTATGGAGAAGAGGTAGGATGCCAGGTAAAGACTCTGGTTGAAGTCAGAAGTGAATGCAGAGAGTTACTGTGATCTTGGTGAATCTCTGATAATGCCCTGACAAGTAGCAACCATGGGACAGACAAGCACTTCCTTGGAAGGAACAAAGTCCTTAATGAACTGACCACACACACCACATCAACACACCTCCAGAGATGACATACATAGTCATCTCTGAAAGTGTAATCAGACTAAGTGGAGAACAGAACCAGGAGGACCAGTAGTAAGTAAGTAAAACATGCCAACCCAGCAGCACTGATAGCATGAGTTGTCCCTCTACATATAAATCCCTCAGCTATGTATATTTCCTATATATGCGTTGCTCCATATGATTTTCCTTGGTAGGACAACTTTTTCCAGAGATGTCGTGTATATCTGGGAGGCGGGGACTGGGGAAGGATGCCCCAGGTTTATGGGGAAATATTTTATTGTCATTTTTCTTACAATTCTATTTCATTAAAAGAATTAAGCAATTTGCCAAATATGATCCAGTTTATTCTCTCCCTTCTGTTCAATTCAACTCAAGGTCCATTTGCAGTATCATATAAGACAAACATAGATAAGTAGATAGATGAAGAGATAGATAGATAGATAGATGATAGATAGATAGATGCATGGATAATAGATGCATGGGTTGATATGATATAGATATAGATATAAGTGATTACTATGGAATGATTGTTCATCTAATTGCATATAATATTCTGGACAATAAATATTCTTTATCCTCTTGATTTTTACTATGTGACTAGTTAGCCAAGCTCAATAATTATAGATCTTATATACTGGGAATTGTTATATCCCAGGGCTTGGTGTAGTCAGTATGATGTTATTCACAAATAGAAGCTTGTGGAGAACAATGCCATTAATTAAAATTGCTCTTCAACTTAGATTCTGCTATGGATCCTTACCATGAAAGCAGAAAATATCTGTAGCAAATATATATTTCTGTTTTATATATCAACTAAGGTATGGCTCACCAGACTGACTAAACAAGACTAATTCTTTTGTCATATCTCACAAAAAAATTACATAATTCTTACACATGCATGAAAGATACCTTGTTGAAAGAGAGCCTTTAAAAGTGATATTTTGCTCTGTAGAAGCAATGAACACAAAATTCCCCCTGAAACAAAAGCCTTTTAAAAGTCAATATTCTGCCAGGGTTAAAGTACAGCTGAGTCATGAAACACTACAGGCTCTAAAGAATGGAAAATGAGGGTCAGAAAAGTGTGACCAGACTGCAACATGTTACAAATAAGAAATCATAAAGGAAATTTAGAGTTTGAGACAATATCAAATAAATGTACATTAAAAAGGAACTTGCTATGTGGTGAAATTGAGAGCTAGTCAATGTCCAGCTATAAATTTGTTTCTTTTCAATGAAAGAAGAAATCAATATTATATGAACTTGTGGGAAGATATGAACAAGAGTGGCCAGCATAGGTAGGAAAGGTTGCAATCTGCATTGTTAGACAGAAACATATTAATGAAAATACTGATACATTTGTATGGTGAGTTATTTCATGAAATTTATATTAATTGTGTCATCTGGCTATTTATTAAAAGTAAATGGATTGGGTAGCTAGGTGGCACAATGGATAGAGCACTGGCCCTGGGGTCAGGAGGACCTGAGTTCAGATTTGACCTCAGACACCGAATAATTGCCTAGCTGTGTGACCTTAAACAAATCACTTATCCCATTGCCTTAAATAAATAAAAGAAAAAATAAATTTTTTTTAAAAAGTAAATGGATGAGGAAATTGGCAATGAAATTAATAACTTCAACCAGAGTTTTTAACCTACCTTTATCCTACCTCTTCCCCATAAGAGAACATGTAGAAACTGCTTTCTCTCTGTTATCTGAGATTCCAAATTCTTAATAAAATCAATGGGAACTTGTGAACTAAAGTTTTTGAGTGAATATAAACTCACAGTGTATCTTAACCCTGGAATAGCTTATCTAGGATAGGAATTGAGGAGATGCTCCCAAGGTTCCATATAGAACAATTATTCTGATAGCTCCTTATCCAGATGTGACTTTTAATAACCAATATGACCAAAGCAGCTAGGTGGTGTAGAGGATAGAGCATTGGCCCTGGAGTCAGGGGACCTGAGTTCAAATTTGATATCATATACTTAGAAATGAATGGCTGTGTGACCTTGGACAAGTTACTTAACCCTATTGCATTAAATAAATTTTTTAAAAAAGAAAGAAAAACTTCATTCAATATGACCTGTAGGGAATAGAGTGATATGGTAGAAATGCATTGGATTTGAAGTCAGAGGCAACAAGCATTTAATAAACATATCAGTGACTCTCTCTCATCACATTCAAATTGGATCAATGTATACAATGGAAACAATGTAAAGACTAACAGACTGCCTTCTGTGGGGGGTGGGGGGAAGCAAGAATAGGGGGGAAAATTGTAAAACTCAAAATAAATAAAATCTTTCTTAAAAAAAATAAAATAAACATATCAGTTACTGGGCTAAGTGATAGGAATACATATAAAAGTAAAAAGAAATCGTTTCTGACCCTGAGAAACTTGTATTCTCATAGGGGAAAACAGCATACAAAAGAGAGCTGAAAAACAGGGAGTAGGGTGTAGGCAAAGGAGAAAGGGGAAAAGGAAGATGGTAGAAGGAAAATGGAGAATCAGAAACAGAACCTAGTAATAAATAGTGCCTAAAGAGGAATGAAGGATGGTTGACCTAGGCATCTTCTCAAAATGAGAGTTCTGAGAGGAATCTACCCACGGAAGGAGAAGCTAGGAATCTTCTGGGAGGAAAGATAGATAAGGTATTGTGGCAAAGTCCAGGGAATCCAAAAGATCTAGGCTTGAATACAGTTCTGCTACTTGCTACCTGAATGACCTTGGACAAGTAACTTTGCTCCTATAAGCCTCAGTTTCCTCAACTGTAAAGTAAAAGGATTGGATTAGATGATCTCTAAGATCCCGTCCAGCTCCAAAATTTTACACCTTTATTTTGGCCTGCCTCAAAGAGTGCTATCTCAAAGAGGGTATCAGAAAAGGCAAGGAGTGTTTCTGCCCTTTCCACATGAAGCCTCTAGCTCCTCAGAGGAAGACTCCAGAACAGTAGGTGACAAGTGATGGAGTTTTTTAAAATCACAAAATACTCATCTCCAAAATCAACAGTAGTGGCAGGTATTTCCTTGCCTTTTAATTAAAACCCTGAGAGAGGTTTCAATTTCTTCCTTTGCAGCTCATAAAAATTTTTTCTTTTTTTTTTTTCTTTCTCTTTTGGTAGTTGGAACTTTCAAATCTTGGCATCTTCAATTCAGGGAGAAAAAGGTTTACTGCAAAATAGGAGGAAAGGATTCACCATAATATAGTAAGGATTTGAAAATGTGTATAAAAAATAACCCACTCCCGGGGGAGGCTAGGTGGTGTAGTGGATAGAGCGTCAGCCCTGGAGTCAGGAGTACCTGGGTTGGGATCCAGTCTCAGACACTTAATAATTACCTAGCCATGGGACGGCTAGTTGGCTTAGTGAATAAAGCACCGGCCTTGGAGTCAGGAGTACCTGGGTTCAAATCCGTTGTCAGACACTTAATAATTACCTAGCTGTGTGGCCTTGGGCAAGCCACTTAACCCCATTTGCCTTGAAAAAAATAAAAATAAAAAAAACCTAAAAATAAAAAAATAACCCACTCCCATAATGTGCTGGGAGCTAACTCCCTTCTCCTTTTCCCTCCCTCCCCAGAGTGGGGACATCCTTCTTCCTTACAGCCGAAACTTGTAAACACTTCTTTAGACACTGGTCTACAAACCTTTCCAAATGCCTACTTTTCAAAGGAAGTTTAAGGACAAATGAGATGAGCCAATAATTCAGAGGTACAATGATGCCATCTGCTGGATGCCTCTCAATTTGAATACATAGTAAATTTATAGGATTTAGGGATGTTTAGAAATCTAATCCTGTTTCTCCATTTTATAGATAAGTAAATTGAGTCCCAGAGGAAAGAAATTACTTTCCTAAGGTTATACAGAAAATAAGTTAAAAAAATAATAGTAGGAGCAGCTAGGTGGCTCAGTGGATAAAGCACTGGCCCTGGAGTCAGGAGTACCTGGGTTCAAATCCAAGTCTCAGACACTTAATAATTACCTAGCTGTGTGGCCTGGGGCAAGCCACTTAACCCCATTTGCCTTGCAAAAAAAAAACCTAAAAAAAATAATAGTAAAGAATTAACTTTGGGTTCTCTGACACCAAAACTAGGCTTCTTTCCACTATACCATATTGTCTATTTGAAATCATTGATATGTTTGGGAAACTATATGAATTGATGGACTACCATTTCACTTGTGTTCAGATTTAGATCCCCATCTACCACAAGATCTTTTCAACATCTACAGCATCTTCTGCCAAAAAAACAAAAAACAAAACAAAACAAATCAGAGAAAGAGAAATAATAATAAAATGCTTGCTGAATTGAGTGATAAATTAGGTGATAAACTGGTTTACAAAAAGAAATGCTATTTGAGACTCAGCAGTGTTATCAATGGCTCATCATTATAAATACATAGTCCAGAATTATTAAAATGGCTTTTTATTGATGATCTTTGCAAAGATGGATCTCTTTTCTTAAGGACAAAAGGCCCCAAATCACGGCAATGCTGGACCTTATATGTAGTTTGAAAGACTTGTTCCTACCCCTTTGTGCCAATCATTGGCCAGGGTCACAATTTAACTGATATATTCACCCCATAAGTTTTCCCTGCCCTGCTCATTATACTAATGAGCACAAAGAAGTGAAAAGCAACTTCCTTGAGCAGGAACAAAGGACAATAACACAGACTCTTGGTCAAATCCTGACTAATTGTAAACTTATTCCTTTAACCACCTTTTTTTTGTGTAACTCTCCCCTTCCTATAAACAGGCTGGCATCTTTCAGTTTCCACAAAGACCAGACATCCTGGCTTTTGTAATATATTATCCTCACAGACATCTGTGAGATTCTGGCAATACCCCTTCTCATTCTTGTGGAAACAAAACACTTGATTCTTTCCCACAGTAGAAAAAACTAAAGATGGTTAGACAAAAGAAAGACTTGAGGATGAGGGGAGAGAAGTAGAAATGATTGTTGTCTTTTAATATATAAAACGTTGTTTTATGTACTGCAGTAGTGCCAAATTCAAATAGAAATAGGACCACTAGACTATATGTAGCCCTGTGGGCTACATATTGACTTAGAAAACCAGATATATATATATATATATTAACTATATTCTACTATATTTCATTTATTTTGTTCAGTATTTCCTAATTGCTTTTACATTTTAACCACATTAGAGAGTAGAGAAGGCTACATTTTGCTGCTATGGGCCATATAATTGATATATTTTGCTTGTTCTCTTACCTTGAACATCTTCCTTGTTCATTCCTATCTTCTGGCCCTCACTGAAAACTGGGTCTCTCCTGGAGATACCAATTCCTTTGCAACCCTTTCCATTTCATTTTTCTTTCATATTTTTCAACTCCCTGGCTGTGGAGAAGGATTTGGGATGCTCCCTGATCACCATGGCCACTTCCAGACTCTCTCTCTACCACCTTCGTTAAATAATTTCTCCTCCTTTAAGGTTCAAGCTAGGCAAATCTATCACCCAATCCATGTGGCCATTATCTACCTTTCTTTAGTAGAGTCTCCTTCCTTCCTTCTACAAAAGGATTTAGTTCCTTCTCACCTCCCCACCTGCTGCCCTCACACTGCCCTCACTACATTTGAATATAAATATTGGTACCCTCTTAAGTACCCTAAATCCCCAAGTCCTCATTCTACTCAATTTCCAAGACCTCTTTGCATGAAATACTTTTTCTCCAGACTTGACTCTTCCCCCTGCCTGGTATGTTCTTCTTTATCTCCTGGTTTCTCTGACTTACTTCTATGAGATGCCTTTTCTGAAGCCCCTTAAGCTTGTGCTTTCCTTCTATTGATCATCTCTAATTTATCTATACTTATCTTGTTTTTGCAAGGCTGATTTCTTATTGTTCCCATTAGACTGTGAGCTCCATGGGAGCAGGAATTATTCTTTGCCTTTCCTTTTACTACCAACACTTAGCTCACTGTCTGGCATATAATAAGTCCTTGAAATAAATGAGTTCTTGGTTGACAGTTGATCTCTAAACCACCTCAGATACACCCAGGAGGCATTTATATTTCTGATCTTGCCATCTTCCTTGGTTCACAAACTCTGAAATTCCATTATCTACTCATAATATTTTATATTACATCTTTGCCTGTGCCTAATAACCCATAACACTTTTCTTTTTTTAATTTATTTTTATTGAAGATATTATTTGAGTTTTACATTTTCCCCCCAATCTTGCTTCCCTCCCCCCTCCCCCCCCACAGAAAGCACTCTGTCAGTCTTTACTTTGTTTACATGTTGTACCTTGTTCCAAATTGGGTGTAATGAGAGAGAAATCATATCCTTAAAGAGAAGAGAAGTCTAAGAGGTAACAAGATCAGACAATAAGCTATCTGTTTTTTTTCCTAAATTAAAGGGAATAGTCCTTGCACTTTGTTCAAACTCCACAGCTCCTTATCTGGATACAGATGGTACTCTCCTTTGCAGATAGCCCAAAATTGTTCCCAATTGTTACACTGATGGAATGAGCAAGTCCTTCAAGGTTGAACATCACTCCTATGTTGCTGTTAGGGTGTACAGTGTTTTTCTGGTTCTGCTCATCTCACTCAGCATCAGTTCATGCAAATCCCTCCAGGTTTCCCTGAAATCCCATCCCTCCTGGTTTCTAATAGAACAATAGTGTTCCATGACATACATATACCACAGTTTGCTAAGCCATTCCCCAATAGAAGGACATTTACTGGATTTCCAATTCTTTGCCACCACAAACAGGGCTGCTATAAATATTTTTGTACAAGTGAAGTTTTTACCCTTTTTCCTCATCTCCTCAGGGTGTAGACCCAATAGTGGTATTGCTGGATCAAAGGGTATGCACATTTCTGTTGCCCTTTGGGCGTAGTTCCAAATAGCTCTCCAGAAGGGTTGGATGAGTTCACAGCTCCACCAACAGTGTAATAGTGTCCCAGATTTCCCACATCCCTTCCAACAATGATCATTATCCTTCCTAGTCATACTGACCAATCTGAGGGGTGTGAGGTGGTACCTCAGAGAAGTTTTAATTTGCATTTCTCTAATAATTAATGATTTAGAGCATTTTTTTCATATGGCTGTGGATTACTTTGATCTCCTCATCTGTAAATTACCTTTGCATATCCTTTGACCATTTGTCAATTGGGGAATGGCTTTTTGTTTTAAAAATATGACTCAGTTCTCTGTATATTTTAGAAATGAGTCCTTTGTCAGAATCATTAGTTGTAAAGATTGTTTCCCAATTTACCACATTTCTTTTGATCTTGGTTACATTGGTTTTATCTGTGCAAAAGCTTTTTAATTTAATGTAATCGAAATCATCTAATTGGTTTTTGGTGATTCTCCAACTATTCCTTAATCATAAACTGTTCCCCTTTCCATAGATCTGACAGGTAGACTAGTCCTTGATCTTCTAATTTGCTTATACTATTGTTTTTTATGTCTATGTCGTGTAACCATTTGGATCTTATCTTGGTAAAGGTTGTGAGGTGTTGGTCTAATCTAAGTTTCTTCCATACTAACTTCCAATTTTTCCAGCAATTTTTATCAAATAGAGAGTTTTTATCCCAATGGCCAGACTCTTTGGGTTTAACAAACAGAAGCTTACTATAATCATCTCATGCTTTTACACCTAGTCTATTCCACTGGTCCACCATTCTATTTCTTAGCCAATACCAAACAGTTTTCATGACTGATGCTTTATAATATAATTTTAGATCGGGTAGGGCTAAGCCACCTTCTTTTGCACTTTTTTTCATTAAGTTCCTGGAAATTCTTGACTTTTTATTTCTCCATATGAATTTACTTACAATTTTTTCTAACTCATTAAAGTAATTTTTTGGAATTTTAATTGGTAGGGCACTAAACAGATAGTTTAGTTTTGGTAGAATTGTCATTTTTATTATATTAGCTCTACCTATCCATGAGCAGTTGATATTTGCCCAGTTATTTAAATCTAATTTAATTTGTGTGAGAAGTGTTTTATAATTGTTTTCAAAAAGATTCTGAGTCTGTCTTGGCAAATAGACTCCCAAATATTTTATATTGTCTGAAGTTACTTTGAATGGGATTTCACTTTCTAGCTCTTCCTGCTGTTTCTTGCTAGACATATATAGAAAAGGTGAGGATTTATGAGGGTTTATTTTATAACCTGCAACTTTGCTAAAATTGCTAATTGTTTTCAGTAGTTTTTTAGATGATTTCTTGGGATTCTCTAGGTAAATCATCATGTCATCTGCAAAGAGTGAAAGTTTTGTCTCTTCCTTCCCAATTCTAATTCTTTTAATTTCTTTTTCTTCTCTAATTGCTGATGCTAACATTTCTAATACAATATTGAATAGTAGTGGTGATAATGGGCACCCTTGTTTCACCCCTGATCTTACTGGGAATGCCTCTAGCCTCTCCCCATTGAGTATAATGCTAGTTGATGGTTTCAGATAGATACTGCTAATTATTTTAAGGAACAGTCCATTGATTACTACACTCTCTAGTGTTTTTAATAGGAATGGATGCTGTATTTTGTCAAAAGCTTTTTCAGCATCTATTGATATGATCATATGATTTCTGATAGGTTTGTTGTTGATATAATTGAGTATACTAACAGTTTTCCTAATATTGAACCAACCCTGCATTCCTGGAATAAATCCTACTTGATCATAATGTATTATACTAGTGATGACTTGTTGTAATCATTTTGCTAAGTTTTTATTTAGGATTTTTGCATCTATATTCATCAGGGAGATAGGTCTATAATTTTCTTTCTCTGTTTTAACTCTTCCTGGTTTAGGTAACAGTACCATATTGGTTTCATAGAAAGAGTTAGGCAGAGTTCCATCTTTCCCTATTTTTCCAAAGAGTTTATATAGGATTGGAACCAATTGTTCTTTAAATGTTTGGTAGAATTCACTTGTGAATCCATCAGGCCCTGGAGATTTTTTTTTAGGGAGTTCAGTAATGGCTTGTTGAATTTCTTTTTCTGAGATAGGTTGTTTAAGTATTTAATCTCTTCTTCATTTAACCTGGGCAACTTATATTTTTGTAAAGATTCATCCATTTCACTTAGATTATCATATTTATTGGCATAGAGTTGGGCAAAATAATTTCAAATTATTACTTTAATTTCCTCCTCATTGGTGGTGAGTTCACCTTTTTCATTTATGATACTAGATATTTGGTTTTCTTCTTTCTTTTTTTTAATCAAATTGACCAGAGGTTTATCAAATTTATTGTTTTTTTCATAATACCAACTTTTGGTTTTATTTATTAATTCAATAGTTTTTTTGCTTTTGATTTTATTAATTTCTCCTTTAATTTTTAGAATTTCTAATTTAGTACTTAATTGGGGATTTTCGATTTGTTCTTTCTCTAACTTTTTTAGTTGCATGTTTAGTTCATTGATTTCCTCTTTCTCCAATTTATTCATATAAGCATTTAGAGCTATAATATATCCCCTGAGAGTCGCTTTGAATGAATCCCATAGGTTTTGGTATGTTGTTTCATTATTATCATTATCTAGGATAAAATGGTTAATTCTTTCTATAATTTGTTTTTTGGTATACTGATTTTTTAAAATGAGGTTATTCATTTCCAATTTGTTCTGGGTCTATATCTCCTTGGCCCAGTGTTGCATATGACTTTTATTGCATTGTGATCTGAGAAAAATGTATTCACTATTTCTGCCTTTCTTCAGTTGATCATTAGGTTTTTATGTCCTAGTACATGGTCAATTTTTGTATAAGTTCCATGTACTGCAGAGAAAAAGGTATATTCCTTTCTATCCCCATTCAGTTTCCTCCATAAGTCTACCATATCTAATTTTTCTAACAATCTATTTACCTCCCTAATTTCTTTCTTGTTTGTTTTATGATTCGATTTATCTAGATCTGGTAGCAGGAGGTTGAGGTCTCCCACTAGTAGAGTTTTGCTATCTATGTGTTCCTGTAATTCTTTCAGCTTCTCCTCTAAGAATTTGGATGCTGTCCCACTGGGTGCATATATATTCAATATTGAAATGACTTTATTGTCTATGGTACCTTTTAGGAGGATATAGTTTCCTTCCTTATCTCTTTTAATGCTATCTATTTTTGCTGCTGCTTTACCTGAGATGAGGATTGCTACCCCTGCTTTTTTTACTTCAGCTGAAGCAAAATATATTTTGCTCCAACCTTTTACCTTTACTCTATATGTATCTCTCTGCTTCAAATGAGTTTCTTGTAAGCAGCATATTTTAGGATTCTGGTGTTTAATCCACTCTGCTATTTGCTTATGCTTTAAGGGAGAGCTCATCCCATTCACATTTAAGGTTATGATTACTAATTCTTTATTGCCCTCCATGATATCTTCCCTCTGTTTGTATTTTCCCCCTTTCCCCCCCTTTTATCCATATTCCCCAGTCTTTTGTTTCTGAAAACCACCCCCTTCAGTGTGTTTGCCCTCCTATATCACACCCTCCCCCTTTCTTTTCCCTTTCCCTTTTTCCCTTTTCCCTTCCCTTCCTTTTATTATTTCCCCTTATTTCCCCCACTCCCCTTCCCTTTCTCTGTCCCCCCTCCCCTTTTCCGCTTTTAAAACTTGAAAGGTTAGATGTTTTATAAATTAACTGAGTATGTGTAGGTTGACTTTAAGCCAAGTCTGATGAGAAGATTCAGATGTTTCTCCTCTGCTCCCTTCTTCCCCACTATTACCATAGGTTTTTTGTACCTCTTAGTGTAATGAGATTTACCCCATTCAATCCCCTTCCTCCTCCCGTCTCTTTCCTTTTTGGGGCGGTAGTGTTTTTTTTCAGATCATTCTATCTAAGTCATAGAAAATTCTGAGTGTCTGACCCTTCTAGTTCTTTATATTCTATCGAATAGAGTCAAAATTTCTGAGTTATTAGAGTCTTTCTCCCAAATGGGGTTAAAGCCAGTTACATCCCATTAGATAGTAGTCTCATGGATAGGTCATGAATGTCCATCATTTCTGGCAAGGTGTATTCTCTCTGTTAGAGTTACATTTCTCAAGGTTTATGAGAATCTTTTTTTTTTACCCCCATGGTGGGATATAGCCAGTTTCAACTAACTTACTGGATTTCATTTTTTTTCTTTTACCACCCCCCCTTTTTTTTACCTTTTCATGTGTCTCTTGAACCTCCTGTTTAATGTCCAAATTTTCTGTTTAGCTCTGGTCTTTTCATCAGAAATTTTTGGAATTCTTCCATTTCGTTAAATGCCCATCTTTTTCCCTGGAAGAGAAGGCTCAGCTTTGCAGGAAAGTAGATTCTTGGCTGCATTCCAAGCTCCCATGCTCTTCAAAATATCTCGTTCCAGGCCCTTCGATCCCTTAATGTTGATGCAGCCAGGTCCTGCTTGATCCTTACTGTGACTCCTTGATATTTAAATTGTTTCTTTCTGGCTGCTTGCAGGATTTTCTCTTTTATCTGATAATTCTGTAGTTTGGCCACAACATTCCTTGGTGTTTTCATTTTAGGATCTTTTTCTGGTGGGGATCGATGTACTCTTTCAGTAACTACTTTGCCTTCCGATTCCATGATATCAGGGCAGTTTTCCATCACTAGATTCTGTAATATTAAGTCCAGGCTTTTTTTCTCTTCAACATTTTCAGGAAGTCCTATAATTTTCAGGTTGCCCCTCCTCGATCTATTCTCAAGGTCAGTGGTTTTGTTGATGAGGTATTTTACATTTGCTTCCATTTTTTTCTATTTTTTGATTTTGTTTAACTGACTCTTGCTGTCTCGTGGAGTCATTAGTTTCTGTAGACTCCACTCTTTTTTGGGGGGAGGAATTTTCTTCATTAACCTTTTGCAACTACTTTTCCAGTTGGTCAATTCTACTTTTGAAAGAGCTTTCCATTTGACCAATTGAGGTTTTGAGAGAATTAATTTCTTTTTGCATTTGCTCATCTGAGGATCTGAGAGAGTTATTCTCATTTTGTAATTGTCCAATTGATGATCTGAGAGATTTATTCTCCTTTCGTGTTTGTCCAATTGTACTTTCTAAGGTTTTGTTTTCTTGTTGCAAGGTATTAATTGTGTCTCCCAAATTTTTAAGCTCCTTCCTTATTTCTTCAAGGAAGTCTTTCTGTGCTAGAGATCAGATTGTATTCTCCTCAGAGGTTCCAGGCCTCTCTGAGTTGGGGTCTTTCCCTTCCAGGAATTTTTCTATGGATCCACCTTTCGGCTGACCCTTCTTCATTATGCTAAGACCTTGATTTGGGGGAGGCTGGTTCCCCTGGACTTGGGATCGCTAAAGGCTTTACTGAGTGCAGTTTCTCTGGCTGGCCAGTAGGAGGTGCTGGTTTCCCTCTCTGGAGTGTCTGTGACCTGGGTTGCGAGGCCTTCTCCCTTTGCCCGAAAGGGAGGGAGGAGTTGGAACTATTGAATTATTTTGCCTTCAATCAATGGTGGGCTTTACCCTGGCCTGAGGTCATTCCTCAGCTGGGCTGGTTCTTTGGCTCACACACCTGGGCCTGAGGCAGAAGTAGTTTGCAATTGTTTGTTTGGAAGAAGGCCTCTGTGCAATGGAGGCATGGGCTAGGAATTTCTCAGACCTGAGGAGCCCAGGGATAGTGTCCGCAGCTCTCCTGCACCAGACCTCTCCCCAAATCCCCGTCCCCAAGCTCCAGGGGTCAGCACCAACACCAGTGCCTCTGCTTCCCCGCGGACCCAAGCCCCTGTCATCCACCCCCACAGCTGATCCAGCAGGTCCGGCCCTCCGGCCCTCAGACTCCCAGTTCCAATTGAGCTATTAATCTAGCTGATCCGGGGTTGATCCTCCCTACAAGCCCAGACTCACCAGCCGGAATTCTACCAAAGCTGCAGTGGGAGACAAATCCTGAGGTAGATGCTCTTTCTCCTGGCTTTTCTCTCTGGGTTCCGTGAGTCAGACTTCCTCTAAGAGGTTTGTTTCATGTGATAGATGGGGAAGAGATCAGGAGACTCTAGAACTGTGCCTGTCTTCTCTCCGCCATCTTGGCTGGAAGTCCATAACACTTTTCTTGATCTTCACTATGACCTCTATTCCCTCAGTTCTTTCCAAAACTATCTCCCCAAACTGTCTACATTCTCCTCCCCTTCCTATCTTAATTTCTTGGTGAATCTATTTACCTTTATGCCATCTTCTACCCCTTCCTCCTTGACTTACTGCCCCTGTCAAATCTCAAACTTGCATTTTTCTTACTATCTATCTCCTTCACTCCTATTCACATGCTCCTGAAATGTTATAGGAAGTTATGAAATTGTGCAGCCTGGATATACTACAAATGTATTATAAATCTTAACTGGGCCCTCACTACAGCAAAGACAACATTCTATTCCTCCCTAATCAGTTATCTATCCTATGCTCCATAGCAGTCATCTTTCCTCAGGCCTCCCTTGGTATCCTTCCCCATGCCCTCCCAGTTGAAGTACTCTACTCATATTTCAGAAAAAAAAATTGAGAACATATGCTGAGTTCCCCCTTTCCCCTTCCTCCTCATCTCACATCATTCACACAGCTTGACCACTATCTCTTTCATTAGCCCTGTCCCTAATGAAGATGATCTTCATCTTGCCAAAGCCAACCCCTCCATATTCTACCAAGTTCTCCAGAAAATTGTTCCCATTCTTAGCCCCACTCTTATCTTCAATCTCTTTCTATTTGCTAGTTACTCCATTATTACCTACAAATAAGCCCAATCTCCTTTATCGAAAGAAAGAAAGAAAGAAAGAAAGAAAGAAAGAAAGAAAGAAAGAAAGAAAGAAAGAAAGAAGGGAGGGAGGGAGGGAGGGAGGGAGGGAGGGAGGAAGGGAGGAAGGAAGGAAGGAAGGAAGGAAAAAAGAAAAAGAGAAGAAGGAAGGAAGAAAAAAGGAAGGGAGAAAAAGAGAAAAAGAAAAATAAAGAAGGGGGGAGAAAGAGAAAGAAAAAAAGAAAGGAAGGAAGGAGACTTTCCACGCTTTTCTGGTCAGTCCACTCATGATTTCTTGAAAAAAATAGTGTTCCATCATATTCATATTAATAATTTGTCCAGTCATTCCCCAATTGATGGTTATGTCCTCATTTTCCAATTCTTTGTCACTACAAATAGTTGCTACAAATATTTTTGTACATGTGGGTCTTTTGTCCCTTGTTTTTATGATTTCTGTGGTATATAGACCTAATAGTAGTATTGTTGGTTCAAAGGGTAAGCACAATTTTATTATCCTTTTGACATAGTTTCAAGTTGCTCTCCTATCAGCACTGTATATTAGTGTCCCAGTTTTTCTACATCTTCTCCAACTTCAATCATTTTCTTTTTTTTTTTGTCATTTTAGCTCAGACTTGGTTTAATTTGCATTTCTGAAAACTGCCTGTTCATATCCTTTGACCATTTATCAGTTGGAGAAAGATTTGCATTCTTACAAATTTGTCTCAGTTCTCTACATATTTTAGAAGTGTGTCTTTATCAGAAACACTAGCTGTGAAAATTGTCTCCTGACTTTCTGAATTTCTTCTTTTACATTTGGTTTTATTTTGTAAAACCTTTTAATTTAATGTGATCTAAATTTTCCATTTTGCATTTTATAATATTTCTATCTCTTATTTGATCATAAACTCCTCCCTTCACCATAGATCTGACAGATAAACCATTCATTGTTCTGATTTATGATATCACTATTTATAGCTAAATTCTGTACCCATTTCAACCTTATCTTAGTCTAGGTGAGACAGTTCTTATCCCAGAAGTTGGAATGTTTGGACTTATCAAATAGTAGATTACTATAGTCATTTGCAACTGTTTCTTTTGTACCTGATCTATCTACTAATTCACTTCTCTATTTCTTAGCCAATATGAGAAAGTTTTGATGACTTACTTTATAACATAGTTTTAGATCTGGTATGGCTGGGTCACCTACCTTTGCATTTTTTCTCATTCAGTGCCTTGCTATTCTTAACCTTATATTCCTCCACATGAATTTTGTTACTTAATTCTATAAAATGATTTTTCGATAGTTTGATTGGCATGGGTCATTTTATTATATTAGTTCTGTCTATTCATGAGCAATTAACATTTCTTCAATTGTTTAGATCTGACTTTATTGGTGTAAAAAGTGTTTTGAAATTCTGTTCATATAATTTCTGGATTTCTCTTGTCAGGTAGATTCCCAAGTATTTTACATTTTATTTTAAATGGAATTTCTATTTCCATCCCTAGCTTTTGGTTTTGTTGGTAATTTATAGAAATGCTCATTATTGTCATTCTCTTTAACAAAATTATTGTTTCTATGATTTGTTGTTCAACCCACTCATTCTTTAGCATTGGGTTATTTATTTTTCCAATAATTTTTATACTATCTTTTCCGTGGTCCTTTACTACAATGATTTTTTTTATTGCATGATGATCTGGAAAAGATTCATTTACTATTTCTACCTTTCTTCATTTGATTGTGAGATTTTGTGCCCTAATACTTGGTAATTTTGGCATGGATAAAATGTACCACCGAGAAAAGAATATATTCCTTTCTATGCCTGTTCAATTTTCTCCAGAACTCTATCATATCTAACTTTTCTAAAATGTTATTCACTGCTTACCTTCTTTCTTATTTTGTGGCTAGATTTATCCAGTTCTGAGAGGGGAACTAGTATAATTTTGATATTTTTTCCTGTTACTCATTTAACTGCTACACTTGATGCACTTAAATTTAGTATTGATATCATTTCAATGCCTATGGTACCTTTAAGCAAGATGTAGTTTCCTTCCTTATCTCTTTTCACTACATCCAATTTTGCTTTTGCTTTGTTTGAGATCAGAATGTTGCCCCTGATTTTTTTATTTCACCTGTAGTATAATATATTCTGCTCCAGTCTTTTACCTTTATTTTGTGTATATCTCTTCAGATGTATTTCTTGTAGACAGTATATTGTAGAACTCTGATTTTTTAATTCATTCTGCTTTCTGCTTCCATTTTATGGAAACATTCACAGTTATGATTACTAACACTGTTTCCTTTCATTCTACTTTTCCAAATTATACTTTTCTCTCTCTGCCTACATTCTATCCCTTCCTCACCAGCTTTTTAGCACCACCTTCCTCAATCTGCTCTCCCTTCTATCAGTTCCTCACTTTTTCTTTCCCCTTTCCCCTCCTATTTTCGCTCTTCTTTCTGCCTTCCCTTCTAAGTGTCCCTCCTTCCCTTTCCCTTTCCCTTTTCCCTCTTACTGTAGGGTAAAATAAATTTCTAAACCCAAATAAAAACATAATTATTCTCTCTTTAAGCCAAATCCAATGAAAGTAAAATTCAATCAATGCTCACCCTCTCCCTTCTTTCCCTCTATTATAATAGATTGTTTGTCCCTCTTCACATAACGTAATTTACTCTATTCTGCCCCCCCTTTCTTCTTCCTTCAGTACAATCCTTTTTTTAGGCCTTAATTTTTTTATTTTCATCATATCAAAATCTACTTATATCCACACCTCTGCCTAAGTATATCCTTCTAATTGTCCTAATAGATAAACAGTTCTCAAGAATTACAAGTATTATCTTCCCATATAAGGATGTAAACCACTAAATCTTACTGAATAACATGTTTATTTGGTTTTTCTTTCATTTACCTCAAATTTTTGAAGTTTTATGTTTGAATATCAAATTTTCTGTTCAGTGCTGATCTTTTCATCAGGTAAGTTTGAAAATTTTGTTGAATTTACTTCTTTTCCCCCTGCAAGATTATGTTCAGTTTTTCTGGGTAGTTGATTCTTGGTTGTAATCCAAGCTCTTTTTTCCTACTAAATATCATTTTCCAGAATTTCTGATCCTTTAATGTTGAAGTTGCTAAATTCTATGTAATTCTGCCTGTGATTCCTTGGTATTTAAACTGTTTCTTTCTGGCTATCTGCAGTATTTTCTCCTTGAGCAGGTAATTCTGGAATTTGGATGCAAATATTTCTTGGAATTTTGATTTTGGAATCTCTTTCAGGTAGTAACTTACTTTAATCATACCTTTTAAGCAGTCTAATTATTCTTGTCATTTCTCTTCTTGATCCAAGTCTGTTATTTTTCTTGTGACTATTTTACCTTCTAATTCTAGGACATTAGGGCAATTTTCTTTGATAATTTCTTAAAAGATACCGTCTAGGATCTTTTTTCCCATGACTTTCAAGTTGTCCAATAATTCCTAAACTGTCTCTTCTGGATCTATTTTCCAGATCAGTTGTTTTTCCAAAGAAGTATTTTACATTTTCTTCTATTTTTATTCTTTTGACTTTGATGGATTCTTAATGTCTCATAGCATTATTAGCTTTCTTTTACCCAATTCTAATTTTTTATTTTACAAAATAAAAAAACATTGTCATGTAATCACCAAAACATTAAAGAGGAATTATAATGTAAAGGAATAAATTTCAATTCCAAGAAAACCAATATAAAAAATATTATGTATTGTGTTCAAAATTCTCCATCTTTTCTTTGCTTCCTTATAGGTTCTCTTCTTTTGTCTGCTGTGCACTATTTACTTTTTTTTTCCTCCCCACCCACCCCGGAGATTATAGTCATGCAAAGATAGATGCATATATAAAGAGAGAGAGATACATATAAACACACTTAAACTTATGTACAAAATCATATACACATATACACACATATATATATGCACACACATACATTCACACATGCATAGTCATAGATATATTTGATTTGTGTGTATCTCTCATTTTAATAACATTTCCTGAAACAATTCCTCACTCCTCTA